>NW_026534349.1:10830043-10851964 GCF_026225885.1 Hylaeus anthracinus
AATAGGCTCTTCATCGCTGAAAAAAAATTCTAAGCTCCTTCGTACGAGATTCTATGGAACAGGTGCTCGAGTAAATGTGCGATCATCGCTTTAGGTTAGATCTCGTGAACTGTACTCACCTCTCGCTTGACACTGCAGAAATTTCGTTCGATTTTCGCTAAGAATATTGCCGCTGCTAGTAGGCTGAGTGGTGAAGCGCGGTTCCTGGAGGGTCTCTGCAAAAAATAACCAGAAGAAAAAAATTTCAATATGCGGTCCCATTTCGCCATCATTGAGCGAGAATATTAATTTCATAATACTGCGAAGCTACCGTGACTCCTCAAATAAATCACATCGTAGTATATTTAAAAAAAAAAATATGACACATTGTACAGGCTTTATTTTTACATCCTAGAAATCACGATGATCTTCAGACAAATTTTACTATCGATAAAAAAAAAATTATTATTGTAAACGTTCTCCAAATGGAAGGATCAAGGGAGGAATACAAGTATTGATTGTTTCTTAGATTTTTTTTCTTTTTTTTTCTCTTTTTTTTTATATAGAGAAGAATTAATGTACTGCTTTCACAACTTCGAGGATATTTTAAGTATGTTTCAAAGTACCTTTGGTAATTTTCTCGAATCGTTTCACGCAGAAATCTTTTCGTATTCTCAGGAAACGTGTTAATAATGTCCAAGAAAAAATTGCTAAATGTACTCTGAAACATATCCAAAATGTCCGCAAAGTTCGATAAAAATTACGCAAATTTTTCTCTACAAAAAAAAAAAAAAAAAAAAATCACGAAGAGTAAGTAACGTTTGGCCTCCTCCTAATGCGATTCCTCCTTAACCCCCTTACTCGAAATTAGCCGATCGATCTCCGTGATCGACAACAGGGCGACGCGCGGCGAACCAAGGAGTCGCGTCAAAGGGCGTCGTAACCGTTTGCAGGGCAATTAATCGCGAGACAAAGGAACAATCGAGGGAAACGCGTTAAAAACATTGGAACGGGCTCGGTGAGAAAGTCCGGGACCGTCTTTAAAATCATCAGAGCGTGGCAGAAAAGGGGGTGCACGTGTCGGTTTATGTCCATGTGACTCGACTCCACGGCATCCGGCTGTTCGCATTCTTTTCTCTCCTCTTCATCCTTTTTGGTACACCGTAAATTACGCGCGCTTCAACCCGATGACTCAACAGACGTCGTTGCGTGGAATTCGAGCATAATGCTCCGATCCACCGTGAAGCATATAATAACATTATAGACTTAGAGGCCGGAATAATCGCGCCGTAGTCGTTCCGTGACGAATTCGATAGTATTTCAAGTAATTTCTCGATCGTAAGTAAAGTTTACGATCGTACTTGTACGATCCTCTTTTTTTTTTTTTTTTTTTAAAGAGATTTCCGTGCGAAATGAATCGAGAAAATCCATAGAATGAAACAAAGGAAATTCACAATTTGAAAAATATTTGAAAAATAAAGGTCGATTCACGACTATGCGACACGGACCGGCAACGACACGACAAAACATTAAAACACGCGTTTTAATGGAACTATTCGCACTTAACAGACACCGACCTGAACGTTCCGTGAACGGGAATAGTGTGAATAGTTCCATTAAAACGCGTGTTTTAATGTTTTGTCGTGTCGGTGCCGGTACCTGTCGTATAGTCTGAATCGACCTTAACTGTCTCTTTTTGCGATATCATCGAGATATTAACGCCCGAGGGTCTTTCTAAATTTCCGCGGAGGGATGGAGATTATAGAATCGACCATGGAATTTTATTAGAAATTCCTGAACCGTAAATGTTTCGACGGTCGCGGTTTTGCATCTAATAAAGCTTGGAAAGGATTCCTATCGACTGGAGGATCGAGACATTCCGTCTGTCGTGACACGCTCCGGTGCACTCACGGTGAAAGAAACCGTCTACACGTTAAATAAGATCGGCCACGAGTAACGAGGGAGGGCCGCGAATCGATAAATTATAAGGACCGCTGGAACAATAATCGATGGCCGTCGCGGTAATAATTTTCCTAAGCACGGTGCTTCGGAGACGTCTCGTTAAAAAAGAAGGAGAAATACCTGGTATTATTCTTCTCCTGCACAGGTATTATTTTCACAGTTTATTTTCAGCTCGAACGACGATTACTAGCTCGATAAACATACCTGTCTTCGCGGAGACGTGCCATGCTAGTTGCAGGATAATCATTTGAACGATAAAGGAATGCTTGGAAAAGGGAAAGTGCGTTTAGACGAAGCAGTGTTTTTACTTGTTCTATGGATTAATGGTACTAGTTATCAATGCAGGATAACATTGGGATCATCGACCAAACTGAAATTGGTTTGTCCAAGATAAACGCGACACGCCCTTTTATTTATAGAGCACACGTGAGACTTTAAGTGCATCTTAAGAACCTCCGTCTGTTTCACTGGGTTTGAAATTCATCAACGTTTTACGAGTCCCACGCAATGTAACGTTTCGCTGGTGTCTCGTGTCGCCGTGAATTTACACGAATGCACATTTGCGAGGAAACGAGGAAACTGTCTTATCGCGTAATGGCTCCAAACACGCTGGACACTCTTATTATGCAGGGCTGAGGTAACGTCAAATACTAAAATAGAAATACAAAGGAATTATTTAATATCAAGTCCCACGAGGTTCGTGTGACTTATCAATTTTTATTGTATTTACTCCCGTACAAATTAAAATTACATGAAATCTCTTGGAAAATTGAATGCATTTATTTAAAAATTTATTTAAAAAAAAAAAAGTTTCAAAATGATAATTCAACTATTCCGTATTCGTGAGAAAACGTTACTTGATATTAAATTCCACGAGGTCCAAATGGTTTATCAATTTTGTACATTCATTTTCCGTACAAATTAACAAATGCGAAACCATTTAAATTCCATGAAATTTCATGGAATATTAAATACATTTATTTAAAGACCAGCTTCAAAATAATAATTCAACAATTCCGTATTCGTAAGAAAACATTACTTGATATTAAATTCCACGAGGTCCAAATGGTTGATCAATTTTGTACATTCATTTCCGTACAAATTAACAAATATGAAACCATTTGAAATACGTGAAATTTCATGGAAAATTGAATAAATTTATCTAAAGATACGGTTTCAAAACATGTTATCGAATCAATAATTGAATTCTTTTAATTCTCTTCCGAAGGATTGATGAAGAGGCGAAGTTTGAGAAGCACTGTCCCAAGCTTTCATTACCCAACGAGAAAGTTAATTCTCGAGATTGTTTGGATAATATACCGAAGCGCGGTATCATAAGTTACGTTGTATATTCGAAACGAGCCGATCGCCTCGTTTTCTCCCTCGTGCCGAAATAAGACGGTACTTTATGCATCGAGGCTGAAATAAGCAGCAGCAGCCCAACATATGCGTGCTTAGGGCAGCCGACCGCTCGAAGTGCGATACTCGAAAAGCTTTAATAAGTGGAGCACACGAAAGCCTGTTCCTGCATGGCACACGAGCCACGAATCATGCATACCACGCGACCGCCCTGTGTTATTTTACCAATCTAACTCCAGATACCAACTGCAGTCATAATTTCTAGAAAATTAAGTTCTTTGCACAGGCTTGTCCTATGTAATTTAATAACGTGACTTATCGACGATTTCTCCTAGTTTCTTGTGCTACTCAAACATTGAAACAGGTATTTTGTTAATACGTGTGGAAGAGAATTGAAAATTTATGGTATCTTGGATAAATAATCCTTGAGATATAAAATAGATTATTCCATTTATTATCGTAAGATGTGAGATAACAGCAATTGGCTAATAGTTGTCGTACTTTTCTAGATACGCGAAATAAAAATTGATTTTTGTCTAGTTTAGGAGCTGCGAGTACGTTTGAAACCCCTACAAAATGTCGGACATGGTTATCGTGCTCACCCCTTTATTGCGTGAGCAGGATGTACATAGCTAATGATATAGCAACGTGTTCTACCGGACAGTAACCAGTCAGAAATCGATCAATAAGTAAACCAGAATGATTTCGTCTTCTTTCGAGCTGGCTAAACTCCTGGTTCGTCAGAACTCCGGTCATATATATAGAAAATTAACTTCGGATACCCGACACTCATTGCCAAACTGGGGATGCAATATGCAAATTCATATTTTTATTGACCCAGAAAAAGGAATGAAAGTAAATTTCCATAAATGCATAAATATCGACAGTCTACATTACAATTCGTATTAAGACATCAGGGATTAATTTGATCATTTTTCATTATTCGAATTTATTCTACACCTTGATATTTTATATCACTTTGCACATTTTGTGCACATCCTTAATTTGTTATATTCACAGACCCAGAAATTGAATATAAATTGAAATGAGAGTACGTCTTACTTTTTAAACAATGTAATATGTACTTTATGACTGTGTATTTGTGCGCATTCTAATTTGCAATAAATGCATAAACATCCACAGTCAACTCGTTGTAATTCTTACGAAGACGTTGGAGATCAATTTTACCATTTTTTTCCATTATTCTTTCTTCTGTACCTTTACCATATGTTTCACAATTTTCGTTCGACGTCGGTGTAAACGCGCACAGCCGACCACGTCGATAGGGTGATCGCAGGAAATAGAACGGATCCTCCCGATTTTTATTCATCGTTTGTTTGTACGAGGAACGGGCCAGGCTTTATGAAAGGGCGAATCAGGTTCATTCAATAACGACAATCGGTGGATGATTTATCCCAGCACATGCTCGCGTTATCGTGCCATAGAAAACCCTCGGTGCATGTTGCTGAACTACTGAACCCCTATTTTAAGCACCGCAGCTGTCACACAGAAGTGGCGAGGGCATGCATTTACACGCAAGGGCGTGGATAATCTGCTTTTACCAACGTTAACCGAGGAAAAACCGGAAAAATCGCGTCTCACTTTCGTGACATTACCCCCTTCTTTGGACCGATAAGACCTTTCCACTGGAAACCGTATCAATTATCAGCGCCTGCTTATCTGGAATACACAAATATTTTCTCTGCCCTTTAGTAAGATAAATTTAATCGATGGCATATGCTGTTTAACGCTATGTTTACCGAGATCTCTTAGCAGATTTCTATTAGGTACCGAATTAATGCTTTAATAACCGAAGTCGATTTACTAAAATTAATTAGGAGTCTTAGAAAAAGATGAATGTAAATATGTATTTATTGTAATACATATATCAAGGGAACCGAAAAGTAATCAAAATTTCTTTTTTCTTTGCCGACGAAAAACGTTTATATATTAAAGACATCTTAAATACTAATCAACAAAATAATTTCCATCATTTTCTAACACTTTTTTGTCGGTGTAAAAAAGGCAGTTGTTCGATTCTCTTTTTAAAAAAAGTCATCCGATTTTTCAACAAAAAACTTTTCCAATTCCCCCTAATATATTCTATAATAAGTAGAAAAAATTATATAGAATATATGTATAGTAATTGTAGAACGAATTTCGTTGCATGGTGCTGAAACTTAGGTGAATTTAAATTTTTCCATTTCAATTATACGGGGAACGCATAGTTTTGTCGAACCTTCAATTGGTTTTTGAGAGGTTGAAATTACGAGGTCGAAACGTTTTGATAATCGTTCCCTCGGTTTTTTAAATTAACCTTTGTTAATTGTAAACGTGATCTAAAGTACATCGGATGGAGATAAACTTGCGACACAATTGCTAACATTGAACAAAAAAAAATAATAAAGCGCGAATAGGTTTCAAAATTCGTCCAAAGTTCAGGTATTTGTGTAATTTAGATCGAGGAAAAAAAAATGGTTTTGCACGGAGTAGAGAGGACGAACGAGGGAAAAGCACGAGGTTGACCACCTGCAAACTGCAGAGAGAGTGCCATGCACCCCGCTAGGCGGAAGCTATAGCTGGCACTGCGTGTTGTAAGACGCAATGCGCAACATTTTGCGGAAGCCTCCGTTCGCTTATCGGCGGAGATATCTCGCGGGAAACCGCCCGAATCGAAGTAAAATCCACACTGGACGTGTCTTACGTGAATTGGTCGTTTCCCTCGGCCGAAAAGATTAGAGAAAACCCTCCCAAAACACCCGTAAACTTTCCAAAAACTTTCCATCCTGGGTCCTCCTTGCAACGCGTCTTCAGAAAGATTATTAGAAAATATGGGTACAATGACGTAATGTGTTTGTGTTCTTTTAATTTAGAGTGCTTTGGGACGTGCGGTGCTCATAGAAAGTATGGAAATATTGTAACTATGGGAATACTTGTATTAATAGAGAATTTTGGGAAACTCGATATTAAATAGATGGAAACTTGGGGTTGAATAACCTGGATCCTAGAAGACCGGGAGGTCGCATTAAGCAAACCAATGCCAAATATAATATCTTTTCTCATAATAGAATATTAAAAAAAAAAGAAAAGAATAAAGTGCTTAATATTCAAGCATCAGGCAGTGATGAGCAAAACCCTAGGCTTCGAATAATTCTGAAGTTTGCTGATACGTTTGTCTCGTTTTCTTCTTCGGAAAATGTTCAAAAGACGAAATGAGACAAACATGTCGGCAAACTTCAGGTTTATTTGAAGCCTAGGGTTTTGCCCATCACTGGCATCAGGCTCAAATTCCTCAAAAAATCGCCATGAAATATTCAAATAAATTTCTATACCAGTAAAAAAATATCTTGAACATCCTCCAAATAGGACACCCAGACAAAGAAACATTAAATATAAATACAATGCTTTTCGTTCCGAGTCCCAAACTCCAATCCCTAAAAAATTCAACGCTTTGAAATACTCAAGTAAATTTCAATCTCACCAAAAAGAATATCCCAAACATTCCCCAAAAATAGAATCCTGAAACTCCGACCCTCGTACTACGGATAATATCCCAGACCTGACCCAAAGGCTCCCATACCACGTATTTTTCATTCGGAAAGTTAAACGACAAGTTCGCCGCATAAGTTTCGCCCAAGTGACTCGCTTTCCTGCTGGTGCGCGTATAATGCACGTCCGCAGTGGGATTCGTCCCCACTGGGAAGTTTCTCGGCAGATTTGGCGCAGCTCGAACGATTTTCGATCGAAGGTGTCGGCGTGCCTCGCTCGCATAAAGCAAATTCCTTCCAGGCGAAACCGAGGCGATACAAACAAGCGGACGTCGGGCTTTGTAAGACAGAATGCGGCACCGGCGAAAAATCCCGTCGGACTTGGCAAAGCAACGCGGTTCCCGGTGGCAGTCGAGAAACGATCGCGAAACTGCCGGGCCATTTCTTTCTTTTCTTTTTTTTTTTTTCCTTTGCCGCTCTGAATCGATATCGTCCATTCGCGCTCCGAACACGCCCGCGGAAAAAGGATATCCTCGTCTTCGGGATCAAAGACAATTTTCCATTTCGATTCTGCATTGAAGAAAAGAGAGGAAGAAACCGTAACAGTAGAACGCTTGAATTATCGATGATCCAGCTCCCTCGAGATGGATTTCTAAATTTCTACGATTTATGGGTGCGTTTATGGCTGCACTGTACAGGTGGTTTTTAAATGTTCAGAAATTGCATTTTAAGGTTTCGAAGGGAACGACGGGTGCTGGGTGTCATATTTTTTGGTGACAATTTATGCAGGGCCGACGCAACGCATGTTCAGCGCGTTCGCCGGAACCCGGCCCCGCGTTTTAAAAGGCCCCGCGGTCTACGAAAATTACTGAATTAAAAGGCACCGATTTCGATTAACTTTTTACAGAATGACGATACCATTAACAAATGGAAGCAATTTTTTCTGAGATGCAAGACATTTTTTTAGTAGCGATGATTAAATTGAAATGAGTGACAAAAATCATCAAAGTATTATTATTTAATATTCATCTTATACAAAATATATAGCATTTGTAAATAAATGATTCCTCGTTGTAATATTTAAGTGTAGGATTTGCATGTGAATTCATGGCCCCGCAAAACGTCACGCCGGCCCTGAATTTATGTTTACTTTGGGTTGATATTGTGCGAGACGAAAAATGTAGACTTTCGCTTTGGATGAACGATATTTTGTACACTACAGGTGCTGCACGTGACGCGTGCACTTGCATGCGCGCCACGTGCTACATGCAACCCTTATGGATCGCGGTGCGTGGACGCAAAATAAATAATGATACATAAGAGACCAGTATCATTTAATAGTTTATTACGCGTTAGATGAAATGAAGCGGATAATATTTTGTGATACGATTAAAGGCTACTTACTAAATAAATACTGATAAAGAATTAAAACTTGGACATGTAAAGGTGGAGAGAAAATGTCAAATATATCGGTAAAATTTAAAGACAAAACTTGTACTTACTGTATCCACTTGGATATTTAAATTTTGCAGTCGCTCTAAATATTGTTTTTAATTTTTATAGATACAAAGGGCACCGACGATAAACGAATAAACCGTACTCGTTTCGTCCAACACTCGAGCCTCGCCAACTCTCACAATGGCGTGTAAGCGTGGCCTCGCATTAAGTGCACTTTCGTCTCCACAATGGTGCTCTCCGTAACTCATTACAAGTAAAAAGAGCAAAGCCCTTAGCGCGAGAGCTGTTTAGCCGCTTAGAAAGACAGCTGGCTCAAGGATCCAGCCAATTCAATTACAGTGGCCCTCGGATCTTTTTTTCACGTGCTGCAATTGCAAGAAAAATGGCCACTGGAGTTTATATTCTAGAGGTTCAACGTGTTCAAGTTCTTCACTATTAAAGAAAAGACAACAAAGAGGGACCGTTAGAAAAATTGGAGTCTAGATAAGAATTAGAGTTTTTATTATAGAATTCAACGTGTTCAAGACGGCAATATCGAAGAAATGCCACAAAAATCAAGGTCTTGCTCTGAAATGATCAAAGTGGCCCTCTAAATCAATTTCTTGGGGGTGCCACCCTAAAGCCACAATGGGGCACGTTGAAGCCAAACACACTTTGAATAATTTAGAAACGTGTGACATCAAACCTTTATCGATTTGTAAAGAGTCTTGATTAACCAAAGAGTGACTGTGCTGTTTATTCACTCACAGAATAAAAATTACAATTTTTAATGCGTGATTCAACCTGTGCAAGACATCAAAATTGAAGAAATGCCACAATAATCAAGGTCTTGCTCTGAAATGATCCGGCTGATCCCTTAAACCAATTTCATTGAATCGCGAAGGGTCTTAATCAAGTAAAGAGTGGTTGTGCTCTTCAAATAGAAATGAAAAAAGGGGAAGGAAGAGATGACGTAACTCGAAGAGGGAGCTTGTCGCTTTTCTTTGACGTGTACGAGCGGTCTGCTCTATCGCGAAACTGGTTTCAGAATGCAACGCAAGCCCCCCATTGGATTGGCATTGGACCTCCGGTGTAATGCACTTGAGCGCGATTGCATTCGCGGCGAGAAGTGCAGCAGACTCCTGTCTGGGCAGTTGAGACACGTTACGGAGATATTTGGCTAGTCGCCAACAGCCAACCGAAATGAACGAGGGTCACGGCCGAGACTAGAATTCAGAAATTGGCCGACGAGTTAAATGAAATCGTACCCACGCATACCCCTTTGCAAGCTACGCGGACGTTCCTCCCTCTGTGGCGCCCGAGACAATCTTCTTGGACGTCTTCGGGGGATGCAATAAACATTTATGCACTTTTACTCGTATCGCACGACGTTTAGTTGCTCGTGTATGCGGGGAATTTTCGATTAAGCTTTTGTGAAAATTGTGGGGGGATTTATTTTGTTCGTTGCGCTAGGAAAATTTTAGTACGCTTTATCGCGCATTATCAGGCCCTTGAAATAGTGTCATCGACGATTATGATTGACGGTTGACTTACGATACACGCGCCAGGGTCAAATCTAATTTAAACAAACTCACTTCGCTAATAAATACACTCGTAATGGAAGTACAGTTTGAACCGTTTCGCTTGATGTTGGATGAATGGCGTTGGATCTTGAAGCGAACTAATTCCGATTTATCAAGAGTTTTGTAAATACGTAGTAACCTTATCGATACGTTATTGCGGTAAGTGTAACTGCGCGTCGCTATTACGACACATGAATAAGATAGGGCTAGTTACCTAACTCCTGTTACACAGAGATATCACCAGTTTAAATATAAATAAAGTTTGTACGTCCAGGCCACGTGGACCTCGTTCAGTAAACTAGACACGCGCATGAATCTGATGTTTCTGTACCATATTCTACTGATAACGATCAAAGGACTCGACTTATATTTCAGTGGGGAAAAACACGTTGGAAGGCCAAATATGAAGTACTATTCTCGTGATTCTTTTTTATATAGAAAAAAAAATATAGATAATGTATGTTGATAGTTGTCCATGGTACAATTAATGTAATAATATTGGTATTTGATTTTGAATAAGTGCATATATAGTAATATAGAAGATGTACGAAATATGTACATAATATATGGTGGATACATTCTATGTACAATTAATGTAATAATATTGGTATTTGATTTTGAATAAGTGCACATATAGTAATATAAAGGATGTACGAAACATGTACATAATATATGGTGGATACATTCTATGTACAATTAATGTAATAATACTGGTATTTCATTTTGAATAAGTGCACATATAGTAATATAAAGGATGTACGAAACATGTACATAATATATGGTGGATACATTCTATGTACAATTAATGTAATAATACTGGTATTTCATTTTGAATAAGTGCATATATAGTAATAAAACGTGAAAACTATGGCACGTTTTATACAATACCCGGCGCCCGTTAGTATTACTTTCTCGAAAGAAGGCGGATTTTAGAAGAATGCGGTTTCTAATATGCTTTGCAATTAAAACAGTCACGCGAGTTGGCACGCGATACACTTTCTGCCGTTATCGCGACGAAAAATCGCTAATCAGGCCTAATCTAATTACGACCTATCCGCGCAGCGATTCTCCTCGATGCCCGAGGCTAACTCGCGAACGAACAATTCGCACAACCCCGTTACGCGTCTACTCGCAGACGTATTCCGTTAAAACGAAGAAAGTTCCTGTTAGTTTCTCTAGGATGGCAGGCACCACACCAGTAATTGTTCTTGGAATATCTCACATCTTCTCGAATTAATTATACCTTCTATTCGAGATATAATTAATTCGAGCCTGATATTTGCATAATTTGGAAATTTATTTAGACGATCTGAAAGACTGCGAAGAAATGTTTATATATCAGGAATGATTATAGCTCGGATGTGCAACATCTTTTTTATTGTACGTATTTGTGGGTATTTTATATTTCACATTTCAGTGAGTACTTCGTAATCAGTTTCACATTTTCGTAGATCAAGTTATTTAAGTAAGCGCTCTTTAATTAATTCGAGCAGTGCGTTGTTGACTGTAAGAGAGGATTTAACGTACACGTACGCAAAGGGTCAGTGTTCAAGAGTCGAGGTGTACGAAGAGTAACTCGTTCACCGGAGCGAAACCTTGAATTAGCACACAAGAAAATCGCTGGCCATTCAGTGCACATTCTCACAAGTCGTGCATTCCCACGGCTGAATCTTCAACCCTTTTTTTCCAAACTGTTACCACGACCGGAGCACTCGGCGCACGCTTGGAATTTCGCAATGAAGGTATACACAGTCAGCGTTAACTTCGTTCCATTTCTCGATAATTGAATTTTACCGTTTCGTTACTTCTTAAATATTCTATTAATCGCGTCGTGCATGTAATAGGTAAGAACAGTCGAGATTATTATTGACCATTATTGATTCATTCGTGTCGATCGCCCCGTGGTTATCATTCCATGCAACTGGGTCGAGCTCCGTCATCGAAATGATTCAGATATTCCGGGGAGAATTAGATACTCCAATTAGACGCACGCGATCGTGACGAATTTAATAATTCGTTCAAACTCGTTTCTATTTTTATACAGCCGTGCATTTTTCATTTCCTAGGATTAAATAGGGTACTCTTGGTTTGGCTATAATATTTTGGCACGGTATCCCCAAGACGTAAAACTTTCACAAAGTCTAAAGAAAGAAGATGAATAATAGAATTTTACCCCGCGCGAAACAAGTGCCCGACTCCGTCCGCGTACTTAAATTAAAATTGCTTCCTAACGACCGACTGGATGCACCCAGAGCTTATTACAACTAGTTCGGTGCACGCTAACGATTGCATATCGTTTACACAAGGTCCGTCTAGGCGGCCAGGGTCTCAGGGTTCGTTATTCCAGGGTTATTTAAATCACCGCCGCATTGTTTACGCTCGATCGAGACCAGGACGCGCTTAACCTAACCCAATCCTGCCCCTTTTTCGTCGCCCCGCAAGTCCCGAGGGAATTGGGGGAACATCGGTACATCGACCCTCGAACACGTGGCAACGACAATTTCGAGCGTGTTCCTCGCAACCATATGCGCCCGGCTTCCTGGCTGCACTCCGTTTATAAGTGCACTTCATTGCCGGCTAAGCCGACGGGTGGTTATTTCAAGACAAACCCCTGTGTGTGAAAAAAAAAAAATGAAAGAATTGACTGCTCCCTTCTTTTGTCTAACGCCGACCATGCTGAGTCAGCCAGCCGTGGGTTAGACTGCCAATACCCGGCGAAACCTGCTGAATTTCGTCGCTTTGGACCGAAGAAGAAACCTTTGCGACCACCACTGGACTTGGTGCATAGCTCTGTTGACCAAGGATACGCTTTTTGAGCTCGTTGCGTGGCTCGAAATGAAATTAATATTATTGGAACTGAAGATTGAAAGATTCAAAGCTTGAAAGATTCGATAATAAATTTAGGGAGAAATTTGATGTAGCTTAACCCTTTGCGTTCCTAAACGTACCGAAGTCAGAAAATTTGGACTGCAAAGGGTTAAGGGTTAATGTGGACTGAAGGCACATTAGGAGTTCAAGTATCAAGTGTTCCTTGGAATATTTTTTTTTTCATAAACAAGTACTCGAGGATATATTACTACTTAGAACTTAGTACTTAAAACTTCGAGGATATATTAAGGTATGTTTCAACGTACATTTGGTAATTTTTAAAGTCATTTCACCCAGAGATCATCTAGATATCACATGTCCCCATAGGACCAAAATAGTATTTATACATATATGTGTTCCACTGTTCCCCTAAGGGTGGCATAGCCTCCACTTCCACTTACGATCTCATTACAAAACACCGCTTAATCTATCCTTAACTCACCCTAATACTATCCACAGGACCAAAATAAAAAGATATGATCAGGTTTCCGCAAACTTAGTTTCTCCAAAAATTCAAAATAAAATTGTAACGAAATCCCAAGAAAATTATCATAAAATTCATAACATACAATTTTCTCCATTTCAAACCTCCCTTCGCCGTTTCCCGAGGCTCCTCTGTCGCTTTTTCCGATCCGCAGCCGGCGTTCAAACATTGATAAATCCGCAACTCGAGGCGTATCGTATCGAATCAGTCCGTGAAATTCGCGACGGAACGAAAAAGGAAACCGTGGCGAAGGATGCGGCGCGAAAAGTTCGACGGGGCGCCGCGAACGGTGCGAATTTCATTATGCACGTGCGAATGCACCGGGACCGGGCGGAGATGCGGCCGCAAAACGGAGCCACGATGCTTAAAGTTCATTGAACAATCGGCTAGAACGAGGCAGCTATCGCGGCGGGTACGTAAATGGGACGTAAATTTGTAAGCGTCGCGTGCCCCGCTGGGGAAGGAAGCCCTTTGAAGGGAAATCCTACAGGAGGCCAGAGGAAACGCACGCTATCATTTCTGCGAGTCACGACCGCTTTCCGTGTTTTATTCCCGTACCACGATCGGTTTAGAGACCGCGTTTAGAGACAGATTTATAAGGGTTCCGGTCAGGAGAACGAGGAATGCCAGTCTCGAGATATTTTTCATTTTTATTGCGTGGCTATTTTACTATTGTTCGTATTGTCACATTTTTTAGTTCGTTCTGATTTTTTGTTTTGGAGTCATCCAAGAACCTACAACGATCCCTATCGAATTTATCAGATCAATGTATGAAAATTGAAAAGATATGATGATCCCTTCCAAAGAAAAAAAAAACAGAAAAGATTGTTTATTTTTGCCCAGTTGAAAGGATCACAACATCCTTTTACGTATTATTTATACGAAATTCAGTTATAATTTGTAGCCTCTAGAAATTAATAATAGCCTCCTTGAGACTGAAAAATGATAATCCCTTCGACTGCGTACAATCAGACTCGTTCATGAATACTTCATAAATGCACTGACTTTATAAATGTAAGATTTTGAGATTGATCGAGAACAATTACAAACGAACTTCATAGAAGTGGACTTGAAAGTCACAATAGGTTTCAAAGCGTTTGATAGATACGGTACTATGAACAAATTTACGAAACTTTTAAGTCTTCCCAGTGAATAAAAGGTGAATTCTAAATATATTCGTAGCACATATTCTTAAAAGAAAATATTCCAATAACTGTACTCGTCTCGCTATCAATTCATCACAGGCATCCATGCGTACACCTACTATAAAATCAAAGTGGAGACCGTGTTCAGCGCTGTGTAAAGCCGAGTCGATACTATTAACTCAAGTATGTATCTATATAACGGTTATTGCACTTTGTTCTTCAATTGGAATTAGTTCATCGCTCTCCTAGCCTTTGCTACGAGTTCGCCGCCTTGCGAGACGCGGCTTGAGCAACTAAAAGCGAAATAAAAACCGGAAGGCGATCGAGTGCAGAGGCATACCGCACTTGCCACTGCCTTCTGAGGAAACCCTTTCCAACGCCGTTTCAAAACAACTCATTTCAAGCGCTGCTCGAGCCAGACACGAGCGCAGTTAGATAAAAGTCTATTCAAATAATTTCTCCCGCGAGTGTACTCTATTAGGAAAACAAATAGAAGAATAGGACACGAGTTAACGAGTTAAAGAGTTAGCGAACTATAATTAGATCGAGAGACTCGTCATGGCACTCGTAGAAATGAATTCTGTGCCTTTAAATTCTGTCATTTATAACTGTAGTTTAAGTAGAATTATTTACCGTCTAATTTGTTGCGTTAAATAATAACGAAACACGGAGATTGTTTCAACTTTTAGTTTTTTAACCGACTTCGAAAGGGAGGATTACTCAATTCGACAAGTATATACATATATATTTTTTTTTCAATTTATATGTGCTCTCTTGGGACATATAACTGAGGGGAGAATTAATTTCCAAGGGGCAGAATTAATTTCCAATACACGAAGAGAATTGAAACACCGATACAAAATGATTAAAAATTCGAGTTTCCTCTTTCAAGAAACCTTTAGCAACTGTTGAATTAGGAACGGGGAAAGTAAATAATACCGAGTACACCTTCGAAATAGACACTTTATTCATCGACCGACGTTTATCGCACACTGACAGTTCTCGTCGCGCTACGCGTCAGTCATGCCGAAACAAAGGAAACAAAAAACATGTACATGAATACATATTAAAGAAAACGGACCCTCCCCACTGCAACTCCTGCAATAAGGAAATCACAACTGACCACCTACTATACGAATGCAGCAAATTCGATCAAAAAAGAAGGAAGTATAACCTCGATCCAGAAACAGCTCTAACATCCCTGGAACATATACAAAATACCATCAACCACCTCAAAGACACCAAACTCTACAGTAGTACATAGCACCACCAGAAACCCAATCAAATTCGTCGCTAATTACCATGCAGTAGATGCGACGTAAAATAAATCCATATAAAACAAAAAACATGTACCGGCGACGCAAGAATGCATCGATAGTATGTTTTATAATCCGACAGCAACAGTTCAGTCCTTGAACACTGAAAATAAATAGACTATAGCATGTCCAACGGAATGGAATAAATATCAGATTGCAGAGACCCCGAACACCATGAATGAACACCCCACTTTTATCCAATGTCCCTCTTAAATATAGCGTGAGCGAGTATCGGCTGGGCTCACGCGAGCGATCCCCCTAATTATTCCCAACAGCGTAATTTCCATCGTACGGGTCCATCAAGGACGCATGAAGAGTTAAGTGGCGGAAGATTACGCCTCGAATCGAGGCGTCCCACTTTGCAGCCCTCGAGAAATCCTGTCTTGCCGCGTCACGGTGACAAAGCTCGCACGACTCCGAAGTATAAATCGGCTAAAATAGTGCGTGAAACCTGGGACGTTCCGGCAACTTCTACCTTGGAGATCGAAGGATGGAAATGGTAAGAGTTTTACGCTCCGATTCCCTAACCACGATAAGTTACGGAATCTCTGGACGAGTGTCTGCGGTACGGAGCTGCATACGAGACGTGAGAATTTATAAATATAGATTGCCATCCAGACGAGCATCTATTTTTCAAGTCCGTAGGAGACGAGATCGATCTCCAGCCTGAATAATACGGAGAAATTATCTTTTCGCTAGTCCTTGGACGAGGAAGTCTGAAAGGAAGAGGCTTCCTTTATTCCGAGGATTAATTTCACTTTGTACGGTCAGCGGGGAGGGACGAGGGGACGTTAGGAACGTTAGTATGCTAGGAGGATGGCCCACCGACGAGCTCCAATTTGGCACACCGTGGCGGGACGTTCCTCGTGATTCGTTTTGAGTGTTCTTGTGAACAACTCGTTAAATTAAGTTCCCTTGGACCGGGTCATACTTTGCACAGCACAAAGAAGCTTCCGAGCTCGAAGTGACGCTCTGAATTCTGCCAGAAAACCGAACCGAATTAGTCGACCAATTACACTTTGACCTTCCGCGGTCCAATTGCGTCTCGAGGAGTCTGGTAACTCCCAGGAGGGTTGCTGGGTATTAAGAGTACTTTTAGGGAAAAACAGAAATACTTTAATAATAGAAAAGTCTTACATCTATCGTAAAGCATTTGATGCATTAACTGTTTGCAATTATAGTTAGGTATTGATGAACCACGAAGGAGCTATTTTGTATCAAGAAATAATCAAATGAACAATGCAAAGAGAAATATTTTTGCTGGGTATTAAGATTACTTTTAGGGCAAAAAGGAATACTTTAGAAATAGAAAAGTCTTACACCCAATTTAAGGCGCTTGATGCAGTAACTGTTTGCAGTTGCATTAATGAACCATGAATGAGCCATTTTCTGTGACTAACCAAATAAACAATGCACAGGAGAATATTACTCTACGACTTTCCCTTTTTCAGAAAATTTAGTTTAAAGGTAGCCAAGGCGAGCACAGTCGCATGAAAATTAATTGATCATTCAAGGTCACCGAAGGAATGCTCCCACCTTGCTATTCCACAGTGGCGCATCTTCGTGGAAAATTTGCATTAACGCGCGTTCCGTCGAATAGACAAGTAAGAAGTCGCGACGTAAAACTAGAAGCTCCGATCCAGGTATGATTCACTGTTGGGAAAGTGACCTTGAGAAACCAATCGAGTTCAATCCTGTAATGACTCAACTAACTCGAAGGACTAAAGAGAACCGGTCTTGTACAACATTTATCAAATGTTTTACACGGTAATAATAATATACTTTCTCGATTTCCTGGACCTGACCAACCCCTCCACCCCACCACCACTCACCCAACCTAAGTCTTTTCAAGATTAACGCTCGAGGTCTTTGACCCGTGAATATTAAGCAGCTGAAAAGCCAAGGAAAAAATGATTTATACGAACAACTCGACGTCGCGAGAACTATAGAGGAGGATTCCGGAGCGTAGAGTCGTTAGGTTGGGTTAGGTTATGTCTCGCTGAGGGTATGGACTCCGCAAGCACACCGCCACCATCGCGATAGCAGTTTCTCAGCCTGTCCCTTTCCGTCCCTTCGCCATCCAGGACTTCTCTTCAGCCTTTTCCCTCTTTCCTGCCATCGTTCCACGTTTCTTCCCTCTTTCCACGTTTTACCTTCGCGAACTTGGCTCGCGGCTCCGTCCGTCTCTCCCTCCCCTCCCTTCCCCTCTGACCTTCTCACCGTTTCCAGACGTCACGATTCTCGGACTCACCGACAGAAGCACGTATGCGCGCGCGTATCCAACAAATTGCTCGGTCAAGAACGCTGGCGATCGCGGGCTTAACGTTTCGTCGCTAATTCCTCGCTCGACAGGAAACGTCCGTCCAACCTACCTCACCGGGGAGAAGAAAGGTGTTCATTAAGGGTTCCGGGAAACCCCCGCGAACACCTGGCCACGTAGGATTCTCGATGCAACGAGAGATAACATTCCCAGGTGGATTATTATTGATTATTCTTCGTTATTCGCTCGATGCAGCACGTGGACAATTTTGTAACAAGGAGAGGCTGATTCTTAAAGAAAATATAGATCGAAAGTGTACGAGACAGTTTTTTGTAGGAGTTATTGTTTTTGGGGAAATGGAGCTTGAAAGTGCGTTGGAGCTGCGGTGCGCTAGGAAGCTCTTTGATTTTTGTTATTCACTCGATATCGTACAGTAGAGGACTTTGTAACAGGGAGGAGGTGATTCTTAAAGAAAACATAGATCGAAAGTGTACGAGACAGTTTTTGGTAGGAGTTATTGTTTTTGGGGAAATGGAGCTTGAAAGTGCGTTGGGGCAGCGGTGCGCATAGAAGGTCTCGTGCATCTCACGCGCAACACATGCTAAACACGATCGAAAGATTTGAAACGAAATTAATCTTTCTGGAGCGAGAGATCCGAAGGTTCAATAATAAATTGAGGGAGAAACGTATATTTGATGTATATTCAACATAAATTATGTATATTTTACGCATGTTTCCTGTGTTATTCTACGCATAAAATTCACAGTTTACTAATAGGATGCTAAATTACACGTACTCTGAAACCGTGGATTCCTCGTTCCGGCGTTGGCCATCAGCATTGTGATGCATGAAAAGTGAAAATGCCCGGTGAATGGACGTCCGGCAGTCGTGGGTTGCGCAATGTGCGTACCTATATGCTCAAGGTCTCTATCAGTAACGGAAATTCTCGGTTACCTGAGCACGACTAAGAAAGGGACGTTAAAAGTGTAACAGTTTCGCCAGCTCGTTATGACCTCGCCAGAAGCACGCTTATCAACCCTCCGCGTTGAACTAGCATTCCTCGAATGGGAACGATTTGCATCCAAAGCTGAAAACGAGCTACTTAACCCCTTAATCCGTGATTTAATCGTGCTTATTCGTGTTATAGGCTAAGAGGTTAAAGGATAATTTACAACGACAACATTCCTTTTTTTTTTCGCGTATAAAGCCGGTTCTCCGACACCATTTTTCTGAAGACGAACACGATCGCTTGCTTAACCAGTAGGCCCCAGGTTTACGCGGCGTTATTATGGCGAAACGCAGCAACAATACTCGCATTTACCGCGAATACCACGTTTCCTGTACAGTGCTTTCAACTTCGCAATCTACCTGCCCCGCGAGTCGAGTGATGAAGTGTATACTACCATCTCCTGTTCCTCGTCGTTCCTTTTTTCCCCCTTCGACTCTTGGAAAGGCTTCTCCGCTGAGCCCAGTCCGCCAGTTCTTGTTAATCCTTCGCTTCATAATGAGTAACGCTCGCGGGAAACCGAAGACCCGACGGCGATAACGATCTTATATCCGACGGATTTATTTCGAGCGTATCGTTCATGATTGCGCCCTCGACGAATTACTCCGTCCTTGAGAGAGTGTTGCGACTGCGGAGCATTGCCGAGTAGTGCAACAGTTGGCTCCCGTGGAAATGACCGACACAGATTTCAGACAGTGTAATAAGTACTCGTACAGGAACCGATTCAAAATAAAACTTCGTATATTTATAATGTTAATAAATTTTAAGGGAAGAAATAATTAGCCAACATTCCTACATAGTTTTAGAGTAGATGTTGCGTAAATTAAAGTTTATTACGTTTAATGTTAACCTCTTACAGTGGGTGTAGAAAGTATTCGTACATCGATCAGTTTCCAATAAAAAATGTGTAAAATTGTAATTTATTAACTTATTTTTGATAAACAATAACATTCTATATATTCTCGGAAATCTCTAGAATAGATAGATTACAAAAAAAATAGCTATTCATGTAAGTTGCGAAATTAACAAGAAGAAAAAAAAAACGATTAATCGATAGAAATTAATTTAATTATGAATAGAGACTTTAATTTAATGTAGCAGCCTTGATATCCGTTTAATTAATTATATCGCGTGGAATTTCTTTCTTGTTGCTATTTTGGAGTGTGGCCTACTTCGTAAGCTCGATCTATTAAGCAACGACAGAAGGGAACTTGAAGCATGGTGATCTACGATCTGCCATTGTGTCGAAATGCATTCTTCGGTACGATATAATCGACATGTTCCACGGATGCAAAAGACTCCGCTTGTATCTCATCGGTACAGCTGAATCACGTCAAGTGCGTCATAGCTTGAAAGTGATTCAAAGAATGCGTATACATTGGATAAATTTGATTATGTACTATCAAACGCGTTTCACTTTGATATCGAAGTCCAAACTATGCACTAACTTCCTTTCCATCTTCACGCTTCCTGTGGATCCACTAACATTTACATAACCGATGATTCGTACAAGGACGAACACGTTTATGTAATCTCTCTTCTCTTATGGATAAATAAAACGACTGCTTTCCTCGCTTGGAAGAGTATTTACCAAGTCGACGTATTTATCGAGCCAATCAGCGTTTCGAGTCGATTCTTTCCCGAATAAATCCCGTCGTTTCGTTACACGCGAAACGCGAAAGATTAAAAGTAGGCTTCCCGTTCCCCCGTCGCTCTCGAGTCATGAATTTCAGAGCTGTTTAAGACTGTCTTGATAGACCGGGCTTCGCTCGGCTGAAAGAAGCTTACAGAGAGAGCCCAGGCTGAAAGAGATCCCTTCGCTCTTTCTACTCGTTCCTCTTTTCTCTCGCGCATCTATTTCGCCCTTTGAGAACTTTTCAATACACAGCCCTGGATATCTCGAAGCCCTGTTTACTCCAAACGGCCGAGAGAAAAGCGCGAACTCGAGAGACCCGAAAAAAAAAAAAAAATAGAAATCTCTGCGCCGCTTGAAAAGCTCGCCCTTAAAACAATAAACACGTTCGTCCACGCGACGATACAATGTCTACCTGCGCCGTGGAAAGAAAAAAAAAAAAAAAAAGAAAAGAAAAGAAAAAGAGACGAAACGAAGACAACGAGAGTCGCGTTCGAGTGTTATTGCGCGTGACTACGCGGAGAAACAGAATTTCCTAACGGGTCTTCCTCGACGAAACGGGGCCTCGAGTGTTCCTCTGGAAACTAGTTTCATAACGAACAACACGTGGACAATAAATTTCTGCTGGACGAGATGTCGGAGTCGTTACGATCCACTCGATGCATCCGCGCGATTACTGCAATCCCTGCATCGGTATGCAGCGAGGCGAATCGCGGATAGACGGATACGATTGGCGAGCTACCAAAAGCCAATTTGTGAATTTGCTGGAAAAGGAGGGAAAAATGGCCCCCCCCAACGAAGATTTCGGCCTAGGTGGGATCTCAATCGCGAGAATACGCGAATTCCACTGATGAACGCTATCTGGGTGAATTATTTGTTGTATCAGTACTAGAGATGCCGTGAACTGCTACTTTTGAATCATTGGTGATTCAATCACGTTCGTTCTCAATCACGATGATTTTTCACAGTGATTCGTGATTATTCGTGATCGCTTCGGATTGGCAGAGAACATTATTTTCATTTTTCTTTTAAATTATGAGTTATGTTGTTCTTAGACTATATATGTATTATAATATGGTCTAAATGTTAATATAATTTTAATACAATTTGAATTTGACTCATTTGTAGTTTCTTGAATTTCCGCTAAGGGGAGAGAGCGAGACACTAACGATAACAATTAACACGAACCGCTTCTGAAACGCCATCTTCCGGATCACGGTCCTGATCGAAGTTTAATCACGACTGCGATCGTGATTGTGTGATCACCGTGAAAAATCACAGTGATTTTTCACGCCATCCCTGATCAGTACTGTCTCGAAATAAGCAACTCGGTCGGGACCGACGAGGGAGAAGTTCTCTCTCTCTCTCTCTCTCTCTCTCTCTCTCTCTCTCTCTCTCTCT
>NW_026534349.1:10851974-10900397 GCF_026225885.1 Hylaeus anthracinus
CTCTCTCTCTCTCTCTCTCTCTCTCTCTCTCTCTCTCTCTCTCTCTCGAGTTACATAAACGAAGATAGCTGCAACAAATAGCTCCGTCTCCTCCACGTAGAAAAAAAAAATAATTGTTAACATTCCAGGTGTATTTTCGCGGATCGACGGAAACCTGCATCGATCCCGCCATCAAATTCCCGGCGTGTCCAGTCTTCTTCGTGGAATAGTCTCATCAGGCAACGGTCGCGGCGCGTATCGAGTCTTGAAAGGATTCCTTTGAATCGAGTCATTGCTCGCGCACGGTTCCCCTGTGTCCGGTTTTAGTCACTGCTAGAAAGTCCACTCTCTATTTCTCCCTGCTGGAAGTTTCAGCGTCGAAATTCGGCTGAACGAATCGTTTATTTTCGGGAGTAACGTCAAATAAAGGGCCGAGAGTAATCCTCGGATCCCAGTGAAACATATTCATCTATGCGAACCAGATATCTTTCGCCTGGCGTTCATTTCCAAGTCAAAGGAGATAGGCAGGGAGTGCAACATCAGCTAAAACTCGGCCCCCGAGTGATCTTCCCGCGAAAAAGACGACCGTACTCGAAGGTCTCGTGGCGCGAGGACAAACCGAGGATTCTTTATGCGATATTTTTCCTCCGGACCGTTGACGAGATTGAAAGACGGGGTGCGTTTACAGCATCTCTATCGAAACTTCTGCCTCTTTCAGGGATAGCCAAACTCCTGTTCACGAGTACGTACTACCTTGTTTTTATAACTTCTTCGAAAGTTATTCTATTGGGTTGTCGAGAAAGTCGCGAAGTATTTTTTCTTGATTTTTCAAATGTTATTTATTTATATAAAGGACAAAGATCAATCCATGATGTATAGCCCGTTTTGTTCGATAACCTTTCGCCACCGTTCAGTGAGTTTCATAATTCCTCGTTTATAGAATGACCTGTCTGTCGGCGAAAAACTGACTAAGGTGCTGATTAACAGCCTCGTCGGAATCGAACGTTACATCACGCAAAGAAGCTTGAAGAGCGCGTAACAAATGGAAGTCCGATGGATGTGGTAACGCATCCCATTCAAGCTCCAGTAATTTTTTAATTATTGCTTCGATTTTCTCATCATCATCCGCGATGGGTCTTCCTGGCCGAGGAGCATCGCTGAGATTGAAATCACCAGCACGAAATTTCGTGAACCATCGTTGGCACTGACGTTCTTGTAAAGCATTGTCACCGTAAACTTTACGCAACTTTTCGCAAGCTTGACTCCCCTCCATTGAAAAGCCTAATCCAGTTTAGCTTCTCCGCTCCACAAAATTGAAAACGTAAGCAAACATTTCTTTCATTCCTATCTCGTTCCAGTCGTACAGGAATCGAACCGTCACGGGGTTCAGGTCGTTGGATAGTCGTCAAAGGTTTGCACTGTGCTCGCGGTCCGTCGTTCCAGTTGGTCGCCTATTCTTCCATAAAGGAACTCGTCCCGATCGGACGGCACCGGGAGCACTTACGTGCGTTCGAAGGCACGCACACGCGTGTGCCCCTACGCGAGGAGACGAAGAACAAAACCGAAAAGAAGAAGTGGAAGACGAGAAAGCCTTGCCGGGGGCGGTCAGTGGCCTCTGCACCAGCTACCATGAGACGACGGAACCGCTGCAGCCTCACTCTTTACGCGCTTAGAGGCCTCCACGGCGAATAATAATGGGAATTATGGCAAACGACGACTAGGAAACTCCTCGAAAGGAACCGTATTTTCCGTCTCTGTCGAGATAACGTCCCCTTAACGAGCGACGAACAATGCTGGAACAACCGAACCTCTGTTCGCGCTCCCTCGAAATCCCACTCGATTGGGACTTGCCTTTATGCAAACGGTAAATATTTCACTCGAAGAAAGGGAACGGAGTATTTTCAATTCCGTGAAACGTCTGCGGTTCGTAAATTAAATAGCGGATCTTTATTTCGAGATAGTTGACGGTGCATTTTTCATTTAAGAAAGTAAGTTTTTGTTTCAACGAACGAGTTCTTTTAACCGATAAATTAAAGTAAATGGTAACTGGTGGATCGTTCTCTCGAGAGAAACTCTCTACAGCTGATAAACCGAACGATGTATTTTCATTTCGACGAATAAACCGTCTGCAGCTGATAAAACCAGACGGACCTTGCACAGAAAAAAGCAAATAACATTTTACTTCAATGGGACCGTTTTGTGGCAGATAAGGTAAACGATAATCTTTCACTCGGGACAAGGAACGGTGAAATTGTGATTCAAGGAAGCAAACTGTCTGCAGGTGATAAAGCGTGCTACTCGGAGTATGCGAAAAAGGTGTTGTAACGTGCGAATTCGTATGGCAACAAAAGTTCACGCTAGTAGAATGCATTCTGCAAGTATGTGCTCGCATTGCAGTCGATCGTTGCCACCTGAGCAAGCAGACGTTACGATAACAATAATACGCAGCCCTTCATGCTTCTATCCGTTACTCAGCGAGCGTTTCGAGGCAGATATTTTCGATTACCGACGAATACAAGCGGGATACACTAGGCTCGTTCGATGCAGCTGTGTTTAACACGGTTTTGATTTTCATTCAGAATTCGATAGCCACTTGCAATGGCGCAGAATAATATTAATCCTCGCAACGTAACTCCGATACTCATTATACTCATATCACACACTCATAATCTACATTCTTGATATACACAATCCTCTATACTTCTACCAGTTTTGATTTTCATTCAGAATTCGATAACCACTTGCAATGACGCAGAATAATATTAATTCTCTATAGCTCAACTCTGATGCTCATTACTGATTATCATTATACTCTTGACGTCCGCTTTAATCCCATTCTCAATACAGCTCATCCCGGTCATAAATCAATAGTGCAATCTACAAATAATCACTTTGCAACGATTATTTCACAATTTCTTTCAAATTCGAGCCAAATGCATCCTTAAATATGTCCTAATCTATGCACCACTGCTGACGTTAATAATCCACGTCATATCAAAAAATTTCTTCCCCAAAAGCCAAACAATTACTCTCCTAAGGTTTCAAATAAAATTCTAACCATCTCTGTCCCCGATATCTAAACTTTTCAGTCCGCAATCCACCAGTTCCAACGAGACAGTGAATTCGCAGATCCCGTAAACAAAAGCCTATTATTATCCAGTCACGGTTCACTTTGTTCCGTCACGGGTGACGGTCAACTAAACAGGTGCCTCCGCTCGGAGCTTTCGCCTCGTTTCGAACCCCTTCGTTCTCTATACGCGAACTTCGTCATTCCATTCGCCAACTTTTCTCCTATCTTCCACTCCGTGCAGGCGACCTCGAACGAGAACGTCGACGGCGAAGTTTCCCTTTGTCGCGGCCACCGCGTGCAATCGGAAACGCGAGGAGCTCGGGAAGAAACGGAAGGTGTAACGCGGCGAAACGAATGAAGCTGCCGAAGGAGAAAAGATGACGATAATGAAGATGATGCGGTGAAGAAATAAAAGGGGGAAAGAAGGTGAGGGGAAGGGAACGGGGGACATCCGGTCGACGAGTGTGGAAGGCATTCAGACACGTACTCCTCGTCCCCGTGGCAAGAGAGCAACGCCTCGTGGAAAAAGGGCCCGGGGATACCGTGTGGCACGTAAGAGATACGAACGAGCCGGGACGAGGAACGCTGGAGATCCTTAATTCAGGTTCGTCTTCATGTTTGTCTTCAAGTTCATCTTCATGTTCATGTTCAGAAAAAAGTAGTAGCTGTTAGAAATTGTGAAAAACGAAAAGAATCGAGACGAGGAACGCTGGAGATCCTTAATTCATGTTCATCTTCAAGTTCATCTTCATGTTCGTCTTCATGTTCATCTTCAGAAAAAAGTAGTAGGTGTTAGAAATTGTGAAAAACGAAAAGAATCGAGACGAGGAACGCTGGAGATCCTTAATTCATGTTCATTTTCAAGTTCATCTTCATGTTCGTCTTCATGTTCATCTTCAGAAAAAAGTAGTAGGTGTTAGAAATTGTGAAAAAAGAAAAGAATCGAGACCATATTTGATTAATGTAGGCTTGTTAGAAATTTATTTTCTTAACGATTATAATACAAAATGCCAAAGGAGAAGAGTTCGAATTCTCAACGACCCGTATCGGTTGACTTATTTAGTCGGACTGAGGGTCGTCGCTTTCTGTCCCTGCTAGGACCCCGTCCCTCTTTCTGCTTTAAGGAAAAACAGACCTTTTTCCTCAACGCCTTAAAGTGGCAATCGTTGCATTTCAACAACGTTCACGTTTCGAGGATTATTTCTGGATTCCATGCGTGAAAATGGACGGATTGTTTAAGAAGTAATAAAATCAATTAATAACTCGTAAATAGGAATTTTCCTATCACTAAAAGAGACTCGAGGTTGGATAGAGATTGTCCAAATAGGCGTATAAAAATTGCAAGGGTGCAGGTACGACCTGTAAAAGCTGCAGGTATGGTACTAGCCAAATACGAGTCATAAACGTTGTCGGAGAGGTCAAGATTTGGGAAATCCAGGGTGTCGAAAGTTTCCAGCCTGCTCTCCAACACAGGTCAGGAACATTGTTCAAAATTTAAGTGTTCCGCAGTCCATGCGAAAATAGGGAGGGTTTAAGTGATTCGTTAGACTGCAGTGATGGGCAAAACCCTAGGCTTCGAATAAATCTGAAGTTTGGCGATATGTTTGTTTCGTTTCCTCTTTAGAACATTTTCCAAAGAAGGAAGCGAGACAAACAACGGCAAACTTCAGATTTATTCGAAGTCTAGGGTTTTGCCCATCTCTGTTAGATTGTATTCGAAATTGTTTGAGAAATAGAAGGCTCGAAAGTTGGCACTTATTGCTGACGTAATTATTTATCCTATTGAGTGTTGAACTCGACACTCGGAAGTGGTTACGATGAAAGACGAGACTAAGGGGTGCAATTGCCAAGTAACGACATGCAAGTAGATAGATAACGTCAATTTAGCTATTACAAAATGCAGCTGCCTCGCGTGATCAATTGAGAAATTAAAATTAATTGCGTTCCATTGTCAGGTGAGAAACATTTGAAATAAAATTAGAAATAAACCTCGAGCCTGCTAAACATTTTTAGGTAAGCAAATCATGCTTGCTGGACCTATAATCAACCATATTGTTACTTCTAGTGATTGTTAACCTATCTGATAACTACGTAGTTGAATTAATTACTTTACATTTACAAAACATAGTATGATTTATCCTTAATGATTATTTATATTTTTGCTAATATCTCTGGAACCGTAAGAAATATTGAACAATTTTTAACGTAAACGTTAAATCGGTCTGAAATCGTATAAGTAACAAAAATGATTAATAATACTTCCATAAAATATTAATAACAATCACGGTTCAGAATAAGTATTCATTCGAGACATTAATCGCGAGGAATTTGTCAATATTTTAATATCTATTGATTGGACCAACTATATATTATTTTCTGACGATAGTTAAATTAATTGTTAACAATATTTGTTTAAACAATGATCGAAAATATGATTTTGCTGTAATATTAATATTTTACGGATTCTTGCTTCGATTTATTCGGCTAGATCGGTCGAGGACTCCGCTTAATGAAATGTACGACGACTCGCGAGTCGAGAGGCATTTTGAAATTCGTTCGTAGCCATCGCTGGGCGATGCCACGACAGGGAAAAGGTGCAGAGATACCTGGCAAAGCGAGAGGAACGCTATAGAAAATGGTAGAGTGGAACGGAGGCCAATACACGAAGAGTGCGGAGGGGGCCTACTGCTCGAGGACCAGGTAAAGGCCCTTGTCCTCTATTGTGCTACGGTTTGAGCTGACGCCAGTGATAGATACCTTTCCTGGCATTATGTGCACCCACACCAGCAAACAGTCACCTTTTACACGGTACAGGTTACCGAACGTAGCACGCCGCCCTTTTTATCCGCGGATATATCGCGCGATGGTGACCACAACGACCTGGAAACACGAGAAATCTCGTCTTCCCGTCGATCTACCGAACCCGACACCAAAACCACCCTATACATATTCGCGCGTGACCATCTTATTCCCACTAATCATAATAATATTTAATCATTCGTTCAACCCCCGGAGCGACACCTCTTCTTACGTTCATCATACGTTACCGAAGCAGGAAGTCATTACCGGCTGTAACTCGGCGAAACGAGCGTTTTTAGAGTGGAATATGTCGATTCTACGATAAGTCTCTTGTCAAGACAACCGAGGCGTGGTGAGAATGCTAATTTATTATTATCGATCCCGATACTTTTAACCCTTTAAACCCGTGGGATCTCTCCGTTTCGTTGTTCCAACGAGCAAATAACAGGTTCTATCGTCGAGTTTCTTTCTAGAAGTAAAAAGTTAGTCCGCGAACGTTTCGAATAAAATTCAATTCATCTCAAAGTGCCTCGAATATCCAAACTTCCTAGTCTCCAATCTAGCAGACGGTGAATTTGCAGAGCTTTAATCGAAACCTAAGGCTCGTGTTTTCTCGCGAATTTGCTCGATTCGTTAGAAGGAAGATCGGTATTAAATTGACACGAATATTCCCTCTTACAGAAGATTTAAGGATTCAATTCGATCTGGTGCCGACCGAACTCCAAACGTCTCTGTTTTCCGTGCACTCGTCCCTCGGGATCGTTCGACAATTTACCTTTACACCAGAATGCATTCGCATGCCCTTTACTCGGCTACATTATGTCGACCATCGACCTGGAAAGAGGAGAATGCTCGTTTTCCTGGGACGACGGCACGAAGTGCATGCCAATTTTTCGTATGCAGTATTTCTGCTGCGGGGGAACTGCTTGCTGGCGAAACCATACGCTCGACTATGTCTTTTGTTTTTTTTTTAATCGTTTTGTCGGCTTCCTTGTTATGGCGTTAAGCCGCTGTTCGAGGCACTTCTTCGCTCGAGAACCGTCCAAAATACTAAACGACCTTTATTCTACTTCATTCTCTACTTTATGCAAAATTTATTCCGAACTCGGAAACTTCTGCGGATACAGAATGATATTCGATGAAGATACAGTCAAGAGTCTTCTAACTTTTTGAACAATTTTTCATGGGCACTTTGCACGTGAAACTTACGCCAAGTGATTTTGTCCTCTTTTATAAGAATATCACAGTTAGTATCACTATTTCTATTCATACTGCGATATTGTATACTCTGTATGCACTGAATGATTAACGCAATGCATAATACAATTCCAATTTTATTCAAGCATTAATTCCTAATAATTCTGCAAGTTAAAAACTGAAACATCCTCAATCTTAAACCATAGAACAATGACTTACTACTATGACAGTACTTTGTGTTTTTCGTACTTTGTATGCACTGAATGATTAACGCAATGCATAATACAATTTCAATTTTATTCAAGCATTAAGTCCTAATAATTTGGCAAGCTAAAAACTGAAACGTCCCCAACCCTAAACCACAGAACAACGCGAAGTAACTGTTGCAGTTGTCCGTGCGTTGGCCCAATTCTCTGAATTCGTTTCCTATCTCTTATCTAGGGGGAGTTGCCTTTATCAATGGCCCACATTGTCTCAAGGAAAATTTAATCAACGATTCTCCCCCATCCGTACAAAATCACGGGCGTGTTCCACGTACAGAAATGGAATTCCGTCGTTTGAACGGGTCTCGGGTATACATATATCGTTTTCCTCGTTCGTGCATCGTGCGCTTTTTAACGACGGTCATGCACGTGAGGGTCACGTGCGTCGATACGCATGCAATTAAGACGGCACACGGATGCACGCGCGCTTTAATACTAATTATCGGTTGGGTACACCAGCAATGAAAGCGTTTGTACATAAAAGACGCGCGAGGCGAATCCGTAAGTCACTCGACTATGCTCAACTATGTTCGACCGAATAATAAAGACGCACGGAAAAACGTTGAGAAAAGATCTAAATTATTTACCGTTTATATCGATGAGTTATTTGAGGCCCTTGTTCTTATTCTCTGATGAACACTGTACACTGTGCTATGAAAATTAAATTCTCGATTCTCAAAGTATTTCAGGGACAGGTAGAAATAGACGGAGAGCTGGCTACGAAAATTAGAAATGATAAGGTGCAGCGAAAATTTGTATTTAAAAACACTCCTTACTAGATAACAAAGACAATAGCGCTGCAGCCAGAAGTCGCTTCCGAGACTGAAAGCGTGGGCGGGCGGTCAAACATGTTAATTTTTAATCAAAATAAAATGTTTTGAGCGCAGCCCTGAAATTTTGTGTAGTTGTAGTCTTTAACTGTAGAAATCGCGTAAAGCTATTGCCAGAAGTCTTGGTCGGGGCTTATTTTATCTAGTAAGGAGTGTTTTTAGATATAAATTTTCGCTACACCTCATCGTTCCTGATTTTCGTAGCCAGCTCTTAGACTAAAACAAAACAGATTTTTCCACGATGCTAGCGGCGGCGCCATTATTTATACCGATATACGGGCGAGGGACCGCGGCACGTGCTCGGTATCCTTTGCAATCGTCGACGAAGAGGTCAACGGTTTAACTTCGTTCACACAATTGGACGGATTAACGTCGTAATAAATCTCAATTAGGGCGGCTCCTACGCCACGCTCTCGGACATCATGGGGGAGATTTTCGTAGATTTTTATTTCCCCCAGTGTACGAGGCGACAATCTCCGTGCGAATCCCCGCAGGTGCTTTGATTCGAGTCCATCGATATGAATGCATTTCGGACAGGATCGCTCGTTGTCTACATCGAGGGATCCTCCGCGTGTCTTCCTCGATAAATAACAAATCGATACTAATACGAAGAATAAAATGAACGAATTGAAGATGAAATTGTACTCGTTCCTAGCCGAAGATTCGAATTAGAGTTATCAGCTGTAGAAATATTTGTTTGAACTGAAATTATTTTTACAGTGGGTGCAGAAAGTATTCGTACACCGATCAATTTCCAAAAAAGATATGTAAAATTCATAGAATAAAAAAAAAAAACATTGATTTATAAGTATATAATACTTCTTTCGTGGGATTTCCTTTTGATTTCATAGTTATTGTAACTTTTCCAAGGATTCGATTAACTAAATTATTAGGTATTCGAAGTGGGATCGAAGTTTCATTCAATTATTTTCTGTGGCAGTGTTTCTATAAATAGACAATCTAATTTTTTAGACATCGATGGTGCAACAGTAATGCAACAGTAATAAAATATTATGTATATATTAATTATTGATAAAACGAAAGAAACTTTCGGGTCAACCTAATACTTTCCTGGAAATTTGATGTTTTCTAATTCGCACGGAGCAATAAACTAATGTGTTTACGTTACAAACGCTACTGTAAATGGTTCGTCATAAGAATCGTACAAACACTTACTGCTTTTATACTTTCACCCACTTTTCGCATCTTTTTGTTAATTTCACAAAAATTATATTAACTAGTAAATGTTGTTCGGACTAGATTAATCTTAGAGACTTCCGAGAATATGTAAAATATCATCGATTATAAAAAAAGAAGTTAAGAAACTACAATTTCACAGAAAAGTTTTTTGGAAAATTGATCGGTGTACGAATACATTCTACACTCACTGTATTTGATACTTCAATGCTCGCGAAATAATATATTATATTATCACATAATAGAGATCAATGTATTCGAAGGTTGATATAACTCGATTATATCGGTTTAAACTAGAGCTATGAAATACAGAGGCACAGAATTAATTTCTACGCCTAATAAATATTAGGATAGGATGATCCAATCCACGTAATTTACATGGCCGAGGAACACGGCCATTACTTCCTCGGCCCAATCATAAAAACAGACGTAAATTTCGCGACGATGTTTGGCGGTCGTTTTACCGCACAGAGCAACTTATAGCCCATTAACGTTTCGCGTACAATCTGCCCTTGGTACCATTCATAATCAAGTGCATTGCACAGCGCGCGAACACTATGCGCGCTGGCCCATCGATACCGTGGCAATAAATCCAGTGATGGGCCAAATCGTAATCGCAAATACGAATACGATTGTAATCGAATGTTCTCGAGTTGTGATTACGATTGTAATCGCATCTTTCCGAGTTGCGATTACGAATACGATTATAATCGTAATCGCAAATTTTTCTGCGTTCACGATTGAAAATTGTATTCGCAAACTTTTCTGCGATTACAGCCCGTATTTTTAAAGCTTCACAGCCATAGAAATTCTCAAAAAACTTAGAAAACTTAGAGAATCATACATTCGTCGAAATCAAAAATGAAAAATTTTCAATTAAAATTCGTGCCCATAGAGATGGATAGGGTAACTTTTCTACAAAAATTTATTTCGACGAAAGCATGGTTTTCTAAGTTTTTTTAATGTGAGAAATTGATGTCGGTTTTGAGTTAAAGAATTTCTACGGCTGTAAACCTTTAAAAATACGGTCGTATTCGTAATCACAACTTGAAACGATGGGATTACGATTACGATTGGAATTTCTAATTAATCGCGACAATTAAGTCGATCGAAAGGGAAACCGTTGGTTCGAATCGAACGTTCGTTTACCAGTTGGTTGTACGCGAAAAGGATTTGATCAGACGCCAAGAAATCGTTTCTTCTACTCGGCAGTGTTTCCAATGTTTAAATCGTTGCATATCAGGCCTGACCCCTTTCAGGAAACGTTCAACCCTGTCGCTGCACGTTCACGTCGAACCTTCGTCTTCGTCATGGATATCGTAAACGCTGAGCGTGTATCCTGTTCTCGTGCCAGTCTCGTGACAAAGCGAATACCATTTGTACGTTACAACGACGACAATTACCGGCGAGCTAAACTCGCGAATAGTTTGTCGTGCGATCATTCTTCGCCGGTACGAAGTCAGGTAAAATGATGTCAACTGTGTGAACAAAAATTTCATCCGTATCACGCGTCTCTCCATCAGGATCTACACGGACGTGATTTTGAAAATCGCCTGAATTTTTGTCAGTGGGGTTTACAGCAATATGAAAACGATGAATCGTTTTTTGAGAGAATGTTGTAGACAACAATTTTTCGTTTCCATTTAATTTTTGAACTCAAAGATCATTTCAAGGTCACGTAATGCACATATCTGAACGTATTTTCACATCAGCTACACGATGCGATAAAAAAAAATTATACATTTACACGCAAAAAAAAAAACATCGATAACCCTGTAAACTCCGAAAAAAAAATTACCCTAGAAAAAAGAAATCTTTTGCAATAGAATGGTTTCTTCAAACCATTCAAATAGCATACAAAATATTGTTTGTACCCCCACAATTAGAGGAGATATTTAGGTGGTCTTACTTGGATGGATCACCCTGTATATTGGATAGAGGTATCAATGAAAAAAAGAAAAACATTCATCGTTTGCTCGGAAAAAAATTATTAAAAATACACCCACTTACCGCGCGCGCACTGCGGTATGGGGCCTTAACAGGTCGACTGCCAAACAAATATTCTTGAAAATTTCTGCTAGGATTAAATATTTTTCAAATTATTGGAATCTACTTATTCGAACGTCTATCGTGATATTTATTTTTCTAACTTCATAAAAATTTATGAATTTCATTTAAATCCGTTTCCTTTGACGCTTAACTTCCAAGATTAATTTTCTTACTTCCTCAGTGAAAAGCACTGTCACCCATATACGAGGGTGACGAGGCGTTCAACGTGTTAACAGAGCTCGTCTGTTCCCCCGAATAAAATTCTGCCGATCTCTGGTTGTCGGCGTGCGATATTGTAACGATAGTTGAGATAAGAATCGATATCGCGTAAACGTGACGAAAAACGTGAAACAACGCGATGTATACGACGAAAACGGGCGCGAAAACTCACCAGTGGCGCAGGCGCTTCCAGCGATCCAGATGAAATAAACAGCGGCAAACAAAATCCGCGTCCTCGTGGTCAGGAAGGTCGACAGGTCCGCCACCGCATTTCTCCATGGCAACTCCATGTTCCTTGATAAATTCTGCCCGAACCACTCTCTGTCACTCGCACCTCCTTCAACACTTCACTACGGAACGTCGCAGAATCGGCACGATCGAGTCACGCGAAACAAAACCGACAATTCCTGGACGCTCTCCGCATTTTTGAGTTCACGTGGCGAGTCTCGAGGCTCGATTACGTTTTCCTTCGAGAGGCGTAACGGAAGAGCATTACGGCGTACACCTGTGAGACAACATTCCTCTTACTTGCACTCGCAGTCCCTCCTACTTTCGTGAAACTGCCGATCATGTAGCATCCGTGACGTTTTCCATTCGATTTTCGTGTAGGCACTTCCTCTTCTTACATTCAGACCGACGCATCAAGTCTAACGCTTCTATCGTCAGATTAATTTTAACGTATTCCCGAAAACTTTTTTACGGTTCGTCCTTACATTCTGCATTTCCGTGACCGTGCACCGTATGCGCGTAAAACACGTTCAGATTTGATAGATCATTGTAATTGTCGTCAAACTAAGGTGAATGCACGAGCTGAGAATCGTAATCATTCGAGAGTCGTTGTATCGATAAAAAAAAAGTGTACAGATCGTTTGTGAGAAAGAATGCGACCGATTCTGACGTAGTAAATCGTGCGTGTTAAAAATGGTAAAATCCTTGTCGATGCACTTGAATTCACACAGTAGAATGGATTTTGTATAATAATTGTAAACTTGTAAAGTTTCGATGCTTTCTTCGGTTCCGTTTGTCCCTTCAGGTAAGTCCCAGGTAACGCAGCACGAAACGATCACATTCACCTGGTAACACCTGGCAATCACCGTTGAATTACTTCGAATTTCGCTCGCACGTTTTATTATTAAAATGAAAACCACACACGGAAAACTTGTTTTAAGAAACTCCGACGGAAAGCGGAAACATTCGTGACGCGACGCGTGATCCGAACTGTCCCGTGAGTTTCGTTCGAATTACAAAGTTTTGTTGACCGACCGTCATCGGCCGCGTTCACAGGAGGTATAAGTTGAAATCGCAACCACGAGCATGCCGCGCTGCGGCAGCCGCACGTCTCCACTAGCGTTCGACCAATCAACTGAAAGATACGACAGCCACACAGGGGCCAAAGGCAGTGATGGGCAAAACCCTAGACTTCGAATAAATCTGAAGTTTGCCGATATGTTTGTCTCGTTTCCTTCTTTGGAAAATGTTCAACAGAAGAAACGAGACAAACATATTGGAAAACTTCAGATTTATTCGAAGCCTAGGGTTTTGCCCATCTCTGGGCCAAAGGGGCGTTCTACAATTTCATACGCAGTGGTTGGCATCAGTTATTCCAGGGCCGGCGTGACCTTTTGCGGGGCCTGGATTCACATTCAAATACTACGATTAAATTTTACAACGAGGAATTGTTTATTTACAAATGCTATTACATATTGGGTTGTCTGGAAAGTCCATGCCGATTTTTGGTAGGCGGTACAGGTCTGAATATATCGGAATGGTTGAAAACAAATAACATGTGTACATCCCTGAAAAGGTGCAAAAATTGTGGAACAAAATGGCACCTATGTAATTCAATAAATATATATTAAAATTCAAACGTGTTTTTGAAGTTTTCTTAGAAACTGGCACGAACTTTCTGAACAACCCAATATTATATATTTTTTATAATATGAATATTAAATAATAATACTTTGATGATTTTTGTCACTCCTTTCAATTTAATCAGCGCTTGTCTTGTATTGTATTTGTTAATGATATCATCAGTTTGTAAAAAGTTAATCAAAATCGATGCCTTTCAATTCGGTAATTTTCGTAGACCGCGTGGACGGGTTCCGACGAACGCGCTGAACCTGCCTTGCGTCGGCCCTGAGTTATTTGCTTAGCATCTATTCGCCATAGATGTAACGTCCATTACGAACTGCAAGTTCGAACTGGTTCGGACAAAAAGAGCTAAGAAGATCGATGAATTTTTCAGGCTAATAACAAGAAGATTCGAACAGGGAAGAGAAGGGGATATAGTAAACAGCCATAGTCTTATAAAGATAACTGTAAATCATGAAGACTGTATAAGGAGTCCTAACTGTGAAGTGTAGAAGTGTTATCAAAATTTCGAGATTGAAGTTATGAATATTTCTACCACTCGCGGCGCAAGTGAGCACAGACTACGATATACAGTATATTATCATATATATATTATCACTAGACTGCGGATTTTTATGCATTTATAGGAAATTTGAATGTGCAAGGAACTACAAAATGCAAACGATATACAAGAATATAAAAAAGATTGAAAGTAAAGTTCCTGTTATAATATTTGCAGAAGAAATAAATTCCTATTTCAATTAAATTTTTATAGGCACGTTCGCGAAGCTTTTATTTTGCATAAAGTTGCGCAGTCTAATTATCACACATACACATATGACATATATAGCGTAGTCACATATATATATATATATACATATATATACATATATATTTCTTAGAGAGTTGGATCTCCTTATACAGTCCTTATGCTGTAAATCTATATTTATATTATATGAAATGACCTTCCTGTATCTAGCCTCTGATATTAGTTTGATAGAGTTTGATACGTGGCCTGATAATCTATTTCTAAAGATTCTTTTCTCAAAAAACGGTGCAAAATACAGTATAGCCATCTAGCGGTGAAAAGGTCCAATTATTTTTCCTAGTGGGATCATTACTAAACATTACTAACAATAGAAATATTTGCATATTCCAGCTGATTACGTTCGATAATGAACTTGTAATTATGCTACAAGCAATTTGACATGATAATTAAATTAGAGAAACATCTATTGACCATTATTCTTCTTGCAATGAGGTTTTAAACAACTTACACGAATGTCGTACTCTTTGCTAAGGAAACATGTGAAAGACGATGTTCTCATGTATGAAACAACGGTTACGAGTACAATTTATTGTTTACAATACTTAACATCAAATAAAAGTATATAAATGTTTATAAAAAAAAGAAGAATAATTATCAACTAATGTCGGTATTTAGTATTGCCATCTAACGAGATAATGCCCAAGTTTGTCGCACAATAGTTCCTCCTTTTACTTGTAGATGGCCCCATTTACTGTATTTTTTACCGACATTATGGTAATATACCGATAGGTCGGTAAAAGACGCTGAAAATAGCGCCATCTACCAGTAGAAAAAGGAACCATTTTACGACAAACTTGAGCGTTTTTGCGATAGAGGCGCTGACTAAACATCGGAATTTTAGTTACACTCTTTCAACGCTAGATGGGGATATTGTTTTCCCCCATGAAATTATGCTTTGAATATTAAATATATAATATTCTTAATATTATAATAACATATTAATAAAGTTTACCTTCATTATACGTGGTTCCACTGGCACTCTAAACCTGTGTAAGTATTTTACACAACTATACTAGATCCTCAAATCTACTTCTAATGTAACGATATATGTTAAGGCACTTTTTCAATAACATTCCAATTAAATGCATGCATTTTCATTAAACTTATCGATAAAGTGTTTTAGGAACACGTTATTGCAATCGATCGGTTAACGAATTTTATTTTAATTAACGCATAAGTATTTTTCGATTAAATATAAATTGTTATCAAGTAATTCGTTGTATGTAAATATTTTCGACGCCAACACAATTATCGTATTATCGATGGCAATCGTCCCAAGTACATAAATCGCATTCTTTAAAAACTTGTATCACATTAAAATCAAAATTATTAAAGATTCAAATATTCATTTGTATGATATAAATTCTATTTCAGAATAATCTCTATGCAAAATATACTTTTAGAATATAGGTTTTTAATAATTGAGAAAGTAGTTATAGTAATAAATTACAGGACGTAAAGGATTTTCTTTTTGTATTTTTCAAATATTTATTTATTTGTAATATCATTGTTACAATATTGTTATTTCAAATGTTACAAATTTCATAAAAATTTATAACAATAGAAAGTATAATTTATAAAATTTGAAAATTAAAGAACGTTACGGTACAAATGAAAATGATTCGGTACATAAGCTAATTACATCAGCTTTTATCATCATGAGAAACCGAAGAAAGGAGAAGATGAAACTTCTTTGCTTTAATGTTTAATTGGATTATATATGACAATGTTATTTAATTATCCTGAAAAATCGAGGATGCATTTTCAAACAAACGATATGGTCGAGAAACGACGTCTTTTCGAACACAAATGCCATTAACGTTAAAATTTTTATTTTTAGAAGGCTGTGCAACTGACAAAAGCACGGCGCCATATTGCGTGCTTGTGTTTGGTTACTGTTCTGGCGCGTGGTCGAGAATTGTTATATTTAATTAAATACCATGTCCGATAACCAGGTGAGTCTGTTCAGTTTAACGGACGATTCGTTAATAATAATTTTATACGATACAAATGTGTCGTAATATCAAAATGTACGTTCATACACCGAATCTAATCGGTCTAACCTTTCGTGTTAGGAACAAAAACCCGAAGCCGGCCCTGGCGACGCGAATTCCGAATACATCAAGCTTAAAGTCGTTGGGAACGTAAGAACTGCCGGTTTCATTTTCCGCATTATCACCTTCCTGCGATGATAATCCATGACCATCGTTTCACTTTTTTTTTAGGACAGCAATGAAATTCACTTTAGGGTAAAGATGACTACTCAAATGGGTAAACTGAAGAAATCGTATAGCGATCGTGTGGTTAGTTCCTTTTCGTTTAAAATATACGCGTACAATTAAAATAAGACAGTACTTTATATATTTTGACGCTGGATACATTATCTTAAGGTAGTTTTTAGAGGTTTCACAAGTTTCTGTAAAACAGTTTCACCTTCTACAAAATGTATGGATAAGTAATTTTTACTTGGTTTCCAAGGAAATTAATTATCGCAATATTGTCAGACATTTTGTTTGGTAAGATATTAGTTAACACATAAATTTACTGTAACATTGTCGTAGTTTAATTCTTGAATGATTGCACTGAATCCATCCAAGAATGCTCGTAACTAGATTTCAATTTGATTAATCTCTTTAATGCTATTCTATACTAACAATTGCTTAAATTATCTTGAATTGAAATTAAATAATTTATGCCTGTGGTATCTGTGTTTGCAATTTAAATATTATTAGTTGTAAGACATGTATCTGATTTGTGACTGACGTATCAATACATTTGAAATCAAGGTCTTGTCAATGTTTACAAACACCAAGGTGTGTAAAGTCATAACTTACAGAACCACACTTGTAACTGAACATTTCAATTTTATTTTAAACTGATAATTTTGGTACTGTTCCTTCTACAAAATGTTTAATATAATACTATTTCATGTGTTACAAAAAGTTACTTATCATTCATATTGTACATTGTTTAGCAAGTCGAATTTAAATGTACATTATAGGCAGAAAAGAAATTTATAAATTATCAACTTTTATTTAGGGTGTTCCTATGACATCTCTAAGGTTTCTTTTTGATGGTAAAAGAATTAATGATGATGAAACACCAAAGCAGGTAATTACAACTTTATAAGTATCTAAATTAAACATTTTGGAAATGCAAAATAGGAATTAATATCGCATAATTATTTTTTCAGCTTGAAATGGAAAATGATGATGTTATTGAAGTATATCAAGAACAAACTGGTGGTCACTACTGAAGAAATTAAATCAATTATTCAGTTTTAATATCTTCTAAAGTGAAAGTGACTATCATAAAGAAATGGACAAGTTTATCAGTATGTATATGTATGTTATGAAAGCATTATGTAATTTGGTTTTTTTATGTAAAATTTTGATGTGCTGTTCTACATTCCTGTATTGAGGCAAGATTAAGGACATTCGACAGTCAGTTTCATGCAATATTACCCTACATTCATCAGAAGTAAAAAAAAAAGAAGAAAATAACAAAAGAAAAAAAATCACCTTTAATGTTATCAGTTTTGTCTATTAATAATATCTGACAATGTATTTATATTTTTTAAGTTTCTAAACTCGTAGATCTAAATTTCAGATGTCACGAAAAAAAATGTTAATTATAACACGATAATTATTATATAGTATGAACATGATTTAACAAAATTGTTGCATTTAAAGTACATCTATAATAAAAAAAAAGAGTAATTGTAATATTTTCTGTTTGCCTTGTCAATGTAATTCTAATGGTAATAGAAGTATTTTTAACTTTGAAAACGTAAGTTAATAATACCCAAACAGTGTTTTTTCTTCTTTTGACGATTATAGAGTAATTAATTTATTGTAAGTAATGTGGATGCTTTTCGAGGAATTTTCATTATTATAGTTTACTTTTAAGACAACAAATATCGTTACATTTATGTAAATGTTAATAATGTTTTTTTTAGAAACACAATTTGAATAGCATCAGCGAAAAATACGGATCAAAGGACTTTTGATCTGTTAAGCTTGAAAGACATATAATTTTAATTCGGAAAATATTGATTCTGTATAAGCATCTCCATTACAAAACATTTACTCTATGATTTAATGGAATAAACTTTCTACGAATTGTAATAAAACTTATTCTTGTACAGATAAGTAATACAGTTTTGTTTACTAATGTGTAAAAGTTGACCGGCATTTTTCTTTGACTGTCATATATTTAAACAGCGAATTCTTGGAAATAAAATAAACTTCTTTTGAAATAACGAAAACAATTTACATAATAGGCATTTCTATAGTTAGAACGGATAAGTAAGGTATAATAATTAACATTAGTAGTATTCTCTTTAACGAAATGTAGAACGCGTTTAATGGTAAGAATGCTCTCATATAAATAGGTTCCCATTTCCGTATCAAAGGCAGAAAATGATTTTGATATAAACAACATTGTAATAATCATTAGATTAACGTTTACTGGGTTTCATCGATTTCACGAACAAGTTTACATCTGCCTAGAGCGCTAAATACCTGTAATAAATATCTAAGAAATAAAATTAATTATTCATCTTTCTCTATTTATTTTATGCAAAACTTAAAACAGTGATTCTTAACCTTTTAATAAAGACAATCCCAATAAAATTCGTAAGGACAATTTTGCGAAATTTTCTGCACGATTATTACTTATAAGAATAATTAATTTTCTTTCACAAAAAATAAAAAGGCATTACAATTATTCGTGGCGCAGTGATTAAGAATCATTGGCTTAAGAAATAGTTTCAGATGATTATCGTTAATACAAAGTTTTTTCGTTTAATAGAATTGTTTTTATTTATACATTGAACAAAATTGATAATTGCTATTATTATTTACGTTTTAGCACTTTTTAATGTAATGTTCGTAAATTCTTAATGTTATAAGCGGACATTCCTAAAAACATCTAACTATACACAGATTATCTTGCTTGAACTAATAATCGTACTGTGTGGCGTCCTATCATTATTACATATTTACATATTTAGTGATCTACGTCTAGACGAAGCAATTTTCTGCCTCAATAATTGGTAGTATCACAAAAATCAAAATTCTTCAACAGAAAGTGTGTGTTATAAAAACACCGTTTTAGTGAGTATCAAAAAATTATTTGAGAGCAAAGTTTCAAAAGGGAAATTTTTAGTTGCATTAATGTTTGCATAAATTTGCTTCTGAAGCAATAACAACTTATTTGCTACATTTCAATGTCTTAATTGGTATTTATGCACCGGTGCGAAAAAATTCAGCGAGTAGATAAATAGTTCGTTCGATAAAATGAATTTATATAGTTTAATATACACAGCCCATAATATGCATACAGAAAAATAATGCATCAAATATTGTCTGAATCGCAAGTTCATTGATCCGCGACATATTGACTAACAGTCTCTTATAAACTGCTGTAAAAGAATTCGCATTATGAAATTGAAACAAAAGCTATTTTTACAAGAGGAAATTTTACAATAATAGTTATGCGGTGTTAACGATCTTGCTTATTACTACACTGCCTGACTCTGGTCATTTATTAATAATCGAAAAGATCTTAATTCGATATGCTGAACGTAATTTGCACGCCGATCTTGTTACGACTAAAACATCGCTGTACAATTGTTTCTTACTAGAACAATATTTCTGCCAATGTTATATGTGTACATGAAATTTTTCCCTTCACCTTGTAGCTAGCAATTCGTAAACAGTCGTAATCATTCTTATAGGTTTGCCAGAACGATTTAGAGTTCTTTTAAGTGAGATACTACAGATAAATTATACAGAGATTTTAGTATCGAGCTCGATTTGTTACTAAACTTATTCAGAAACAGAGTTCCTACAATAAAGACATCAGTCTTTGATTTTGTCGTATTTACAAATCTAGTATAACGCACTTTGCACTTTTCAGTTTATGATGATTAAACTATGGTAAACTAGAAAATTCTATTTCTGAATAATCTAAATACAAAATATGCTTTTGAAATATAGATTTTTAATAATCGGTAAAGTAATTACAGTAATAAATTATAGGACGTAACGGATTATCTTTTTGTATTTTTCTTTTAAAAAGGCACACACTAAACTTAATCCACCTCAACAAGGAAATTTCATTAATAATAAGAAATTAATTATTTTCGAAAACATAACTTATTCACTTTCTAGCATAACCAAAAATTTCGACTAACGAATTAAATCGTTTCCGTCTCTAAAGTACAAATGCTACTCACTAGATAAGTACTTTTTTTTTAAAGGACGTAATATATATATTTATATATATATTTATATATTTTTTTTCTTAAATAAAATGTACAAGGTTTAATTCAAAACATACATTTTTTCAGATATAATCTTTCAGGTGTTGTGACTATAAACAATTTTAGTTCAGCTCTCAGCTCGTTTTTTGTTTATAATACTTTCATTCAATATTAAGTCTACTTACTTGCATCGTAATAAATATAATATCCATACAGTATTCGAGCGATCTGTTAATTCTTAAAGCGCTGTTATTTTTTGGCGAGGCATTGTATGGGAATAAACATGTTGAAAGTCTTCAACTTGTTTAAAAAATAATCGGTTTATAACGCCCTAGAACTGTTACAGTGAATCACGATGCCATACCCATGTTTTTTTCGTGTGATCAAACCTATGCGCTAGCCACTGCTGTTCCAATAATTGGTATCTGTCTTGACTTAGGTACAAAGGTTTCCCGCGTCTGTAATGAAAATATCAATACATTAAACACTGTTTTTGAATCTTAAAAAGGGAAAGTGTACTGCTGAAGATAAATTACGTACTTCAGATCTCTATCTTCCTCTTCAAAATCGTCGAGATACAAAGAGCCCCATAAACAGGCTCGTCGACCTCGAATTACAATAATATAAGTCGATGTTACTACCAGATATATACCAGTTCCAGCGCCGCAATCGATTGAATGCTGCAAAATGCAATTATATTCGTACAATTAAAAGTAGAGATCCCTATTTCACGGGTATCGAAATACGCGGACACCCGGATATCTAAATACACGTTCAAAACCGTGGTCTCTAATTAAAAGTTGTTCAATAAGAAGGAAACAAGAATAAAGAAATATTCCTATATAAAACTTACTTGAACAGCTTCGCAAACGTTCATCTGTTTACAACAGCTTTGTTTTAAGCAAACAATGGTGCCACACAACAAACAGATGCTAATCTCATGTGGAATTGAATGACATTGACGGCATTGTCGTTTATGGTAGTACTGTAAAATATAAAGAAAAAAACAGTGATTAATCAAAATCAAACAAAAATAAAAAAAAATATTTAAATAGTAACGTATACTGTAAGTAGTTCTTACCGTAAAAATTTTATCGTATTCTCTAGGAAGACTGAGTAACTTCGGTACCTGCCACGATATGTGTTGTTCCAGAATCAAATTTCTCGCTGCGTTAGTTCGATTCGCAAAAGCGAGAATCTGATCACACCATAGACGTGGTACCGAAACACTTGCTTCGCTATCTTTCCAGTTCAAAGTTACCGCTGTATGATAGACATTCCAATCCATGTCTTCCGAAACTAATTCCAAATAATAAACTAATATCATGAATTCAGTCTGTGGTGCTGTAATTAAGGGTAAAGGTTGTTCGTACAAATGGTAGCGAAGTAATGCAGCTACTCGTAAGAATGGTAAGCACAACGATTGTATCTGAAATAACATAATTTCTGTATTAATACGACCCAGTTTTCCTAATAACTATAATTAAATTATCAACTGTTTACACTGACCTGCTTCTCGATTATGTGCATTTTAATTGTTGCGTACGATGTAGACGACGAAGTAGATGGCTTGTACGTACCATCTTCTGTGCGGTAAAGTTCACTTTTATTGAAGTATTCGATGATTCTAGAGAGTATAATTTCCGAAGACGTAGAAGGCCGTTCGCCGTATTGGGCTCTCCTCAAAATTGTATTTCTTTCTGCAGGCGTGAAACCACAACTTATTTGTAATATCACTTGATAGTACAATAAGTTGTACATTACTTTTATCACACTAAAGAAATACGCTGAAAAGAATTGTTGTTTGGTTATGTAAAGAGTTACGAACTTCTTCAAAGTGAATTCATATATATATGTATAGACATGGGCATACTTTGATCCAAATGTAGGGGTAGTAATAATATGAACTGTATAAGAAGAGCAGTCGGATCTCTCAAAAGCAAAGGGATTTCTCTCTCGTGGCGTGTCAGAGCGAGTGGAGTGACAGGTTCGGCGGGAATCCCACAGAGCTCTTGCCAAGTGCGATGTACTGGCCACGCTGTCAGTATCCTCGTATGCATTGCCAAAACATGAAGAAGTGCAACTGAAAGTAAGGTTATGTTTTCAAATATAAATTAGACAATGTATTACTCGCTTGGGTATCACTGGCAATGTAGTTAATACATGTAATACAAATTGAAGTACATAATTGAAAGTAATTTACCAATACAATCACGTTTTGGTGTCAAAGGTATCGTAGTGGGTGAGGGGATGCACAACGATCCACCGCGTTGAACGAGTTCAACTTCAAAATTAGTTCGAGCTACAGAAGTTACAAAAAGGAACAAGCTTCGGTGACTAGGAGAACAGTTCTTTTGCTTATATTTTAAGTATGTGCAATTCGTCATATCCTCCATGACTTTTCCCATTGCCACAGCCAAATTTCTCGAGACCTAAATAATAAACGTAACGTGTTTAATCATCGAAAAACCTGAAACTTAATCCTAATCGAAATTTCGAAAACATACTGGATTTCGTCGTATCTCTCTCAGAAAATTGTTCAGCTCCGAGAGTATTGTAGAAAAGGAGGCATGACGAGACTGCACCACTGCCGCGCATTCTTCATATTTCGGAAAAAGAGGAAGAACGGAATTAGCTAACTGTCGGCAAAGTGGACAGAGATATTCGCCGCTGTCCACTGCAAGAGTGTGTCTTTGCTGGTTACGAAGAGACTGTAAATATGACTTTAAACAATCTAGATGCAAGTGGTGTCCGCACGTTTGTACATGAACGCCACCTTCCCAGCCCAAGTTAACAGCCAACGCCCACGAAACCTATAATGATTAAATTAAGATTACATAACTTGCTTTATCGCCATCTCTAACTTCACAAAGTCAGATCAAAGTGTTTACAGTTTCGAAATGGTTTGTCATTTCCTCCATTGTTCGATCAAAGTGGGCACCACGCGTGTCACCCTTTGGTATAGGCGGATCATCATCAGACGTAGGTAGGACCAGTCGTTCTGTTTGTTGTCGCTCATGTCCGGTAATACTTGTTGCCTTAAAAAAAAAACAGAATATATAAAGTAGTACTACGCTAATTTCATAAGAAGAATTTAGTATCGAATGAAGGTATTTATCTACTACCTGAACTAATACAACAAGACCCATAGGTGCGTGTTCACTACTGGGAGTAGTTTGATTGCAAATAACACAATCATATTCCTTCTTGCTAGTTAATTTGGTTGTATTGTCGTCCTGATCCCAATCCATACCAGACACTCCTGCTTCATCTGGAAGTTGTAAGTTTTGTTTTAAGTTATGAGCTTTATTTATTCAATTTCCATATTTATTTTACCTGTTTTCATCGCTTTCTCCATAAACTGTTTTTGCTTATCGGCAAATTCAGCCATAAGTTTCTGCTGCCTTTCTTTCGCCCGTCTCCGTCTCTCTTCTCTTTCCCGATGCTCCCTCTCGCGTTGTTTATCCTCGCACTCCTGCATAGGGAGCCATAGCTTGTTTCTAGTATCAACAATAGTATCTTTGCACATGGGATCTAGATTTGCTATTTTATTAAGAAGCTGCGCGATAAAGTATGGGCCGTCACCGATCCTTGACTCTTTAGGTTGCGTAGCAGCTGAACTACTACTAGCTTCGTTATCCGCTGTTGCACTTTGATCTGGATTATAACTATCTGGAACACCTGACAATTGCGAGTGTAACCTCAACAGTAACGAAATTATACTCTCGCCTACTTTCACTGTTTTTGGTTGCATTTGCCCGCTCTAAAAAAGAAAAGATCGTGAAGTTATGAATCGAAGCGAAAACATTATAAAAAAATACATAGTATAACGTAAATAAATGTTAATTATTACCAGAAGTTCTCTTCTCTTGAAGTGTTTGTGAGAATTTGATGTAGATGGAACGATTTCCGTCGTTGTTGTTATTCCGGAAGTACTTAGTCTCGAATACACCGTTTGAGCAGGAACAATTTCATTCCCAGCCATAATAGCAAGCCGTGGAGGCTCAGGTGATATAGCACGTTGTCCACTGACCATATCTATGTACAATTCATAAATATTAACAGAGTTTCTGTATAATATGTACAATATTGAAAATAAGGATATAACCACAGTTAAGAAAAAACGAGTACAGATAACATACTGTTCGATGAAGGAGCTTGTTCAAGTGCTACAGCCATGGTTTCTTCTGTAGATGGTGGCAAAGCTCTTTGTAGAGGTAATAACTCATCGTCGGTATTACTATCTGATATAGCAACAATTTCACCTTCAGGTACAATAGTCATATGAAAACGTGCTATAAAATAGTAAAAAAAAAAGAAAAAAAAAATACTATGTCATTGCATATTACATTTTACAATATTAAATCTGATCGATAAATATTTTTTTTTGTGATCAAAAATATTTTAACTGTATCATAATTTATATAAAAAATATAGTCCCTTTGTAGCTTATACATAAATAAACTAAAATGTGTGATGATATGAAAAATAAAAAGTTAGAACCCACCATTTGTTGCAGGTAAAGCTGGTAAAGAAGGTAAAGATGGAAGAGACAGAACTTCTAAGGAGCCTTCATCATTTAACATAAGCGAAGTTGCTACTTCTGTCATCTCACCTTGAATTTCCCATTCCAGTTCACCTAAAGAAAGATGAGTATAAGACAATTAAATTCGAAACAAGCAACAAACAGAGTAAGTGATGATTTTACGTACTGTCTGAACTACTTGGTTCTGATTCTTGAACTTTAATAACTTGAGGTATTACCGTCCTAAGATTTTCAGACAAATTATCACTTGTATACCAACTAGACAAATCCATATCTTTTATTACGCGAGACGACGTGTCGCTGTTGTACTGACACAAAGGATTCGTCTAATAAAATAAAAGAAGAAAATACAGTTAAAATAATTAAACATAAAAGAAAATATTCGTTACTTACAGATTTGTCAGGTACTTCCGCAGTAATTACTGCCATCTCTAATAAGTAAATAGTCAGTGCCATGACATGCTCTGATATATTATGTCCATACACAGCCTTGTAAAGAATTATTAAAATCATAGCATGAAAAACTTTGGTGCGTAACACACACCGTGGATCGTCGTAATCAGGTGAAACAGGAGCAGGATGTCTAAATGGTGGCCATGCTGTTGCACTGTTTTTTAACTTGCCCGATTGTTTGACGCTACAAATTTGAAAACTTGTATGTAACGACGAAATACATTTCGAATTTACAAAAATGCATGAATACTTTTTGTTCCTTAAGAAATTGGATTATTTCGATAAGATTTATCACTCACTATTCCGTAAAACGATCCATCGATATCTGAAAATCTCTCCTATGCACTGCCCTTAATAAAACATGCAAAGGATCAAATAATTCATCCCACACGCGTGGTTTAGGGCCGTACATTCCCTGTTGCATGTTACCGCTAGCTTCTAAATTTGGAGCTCTATACTGCGCTATCTGTAACCGTATCGTATAAGTGAAATTTTATATTTATTTAGAGATATACATTTGAAATACACGAAAGAAATACTACGTACATCGGCCAAAACAGATTCAAAATCTCTATTTTGCGGGGTGCCACAGCGTTCAGGCATCAACTCCATTAACTGACTATGGGTCTTGTCCCCCATACATAATAAAGTAACTAGTTCCAAACATGACATTTCAGGATCAGACAACCCTAAATTTGTTCGAACGTTAACCAATGTAGCCAGAAATGTTAAGCAACTTTCCAACATAGGAGTATCGTGTTCTCCTTCTAGATATTCATTTTGTCGTGTATGATATAAACAAAAGCTCATCCATTCCTTTACATGAAACCTAAAACAATCATCAGTTATTATTTTAAGCATGAAACCAATGAAACAAAGAAATAGATTTATTATAATATGTATATCGTAAGCTTACTTTTCGATAACGGTGTTTAGAAAGACATCAGGTTGTAATTTAGTCGCGCAAACTTGCAACAAATAAAGATCTGCGTCCACCATAGAATTGCAAAAATTGCACTGTATATATGTCATAGCTTGACCTTTTATTTGAAGTCCATTACGGACCCACAATCCATTCAAAACTTCAAAACAGGCAACCTGAATAAACATACTCGTTAAACATAATTTTTGAAGTAAAGAAATCGATAGGATAAATTTAAAAGTATCTACAGACATTATCTTTCAACGGATGGACGATACGTGAGTATGTAACGGTACTTTTGAAAACAAAACAGTTTGGCGCCTGACGTAATTTTCACTTCTGCCGTGTCTTATCGCGACCGAAATTTGATTAGTAATTATTATAAGACGATGTTAAGAATAGGATAACAAAAATTTCGATAACTTGCATATAGTTAGAATATTTAAGGATCGTTAGAGAAAGGAATGGGTGTATGTATAGAGGAAAATTTGTATTATTGATACATTTATCAGTTTAGATCAGATATAATATAATCGTATGAAAAATGAAATAATATGGCTGAACTTTGTCTCAGAGGCCCATTTTTTCTTTTCTTGTTAAAAGTTATTAAATCTTGTAGTTTTTGACCTGAAAAGTCCGAAAATGCAAGTTAAAAGTTTAGGAATCCAATAGTATACATGCTCATGAACAATAAGCTACGCATAGGGGAGGGAAAATATGAATCATGAATTCTGAAATATCTGGACATTGTGTTTCCTCTGTGTGACTTTTACTGTGGTGTCATAGCATTCCCCCCACGAAGTCGACCAATCCCGACACTGGGAAACATTACAAACCGCTGTGTTGTCAGTTCGTAACGGCTCAACCGAGCTTAACCTTCAATGAACGAGGACCAGATACTCAGTTTTGGAAGAGCTGAACTCGATTGTTCCACGCGTGATCGATCTTAACAACTCTTTGACGATGTTTGTTGCTCTCTCCATAACTCTTTCTGACTCGCGCTATTAACAAGGAGAAGACAACGATCGGCCAAGAAAGGAAAAAAGAAGCTGAACAGGACTCGACCAGTGATACATGTGCCAATACCGCGGTTTACTTTCTACCTAAAACTTGTTTCGCTTGCAAGTTTGAAATTCGACTGAGTGAAGATGATCGCAATTAATTCAAAAATAGTTTGCTTATGTTTCCTACTTAGTCTAGGACAGTCTATAAACGGATTCGATTTGAGCAATATTATAGATGCAAGAGACACGTTAAGATTCGGAGGCGAAGTATTGATGGACATTCTTGAATCATGGGAATTAATACGTCCCAGAAATCCTGGAGATGAGGACCTCAGTTACCCGTTCGTTCGTAGAATGGAGAAAGAAATAGCGAGACAGATATCGGAAGTATCAGAAAAAATCGACAATTACCAAGACAAAATGGAAATACGCATCGACACGATTATGGCTAAACTTCTAACGGATTTACCCTTGGAAGAAAGGCTGGATCATAAATTACGTACGGTCGATCAATATCTGGGCCAAATCAACGATTTGTATAAGAATTTTTTGACCTACGTCGAGTCACAAAGGAAATACGAGAGATACACGTTGGAAGATTTCGCGAGGACGTGTGTCTCTTCCAGATCAGGCGCTCTTCCAGATCTTTTGAAGAGTATACATCGAATCGTTGTTCCTTGGTCCGAAGAATCCTTCACCACAAGTATTCTTGTGCTATTGTCGAAACAGATGAGAGTAAGTAACGACGATACTTCAAATATTTTTCATTTCGTACTTTTTCCCCCGAGTATCGTTTCAATTCTCTAACTTTACATTTACACGTGAAATAAATCTACGAATCTTTCAAGTTGTCGATGATAAACATTTTCGATCGAGGATATCTTCGAGACAAGAATGTCTGCTATTGGAATCTCGTAACAAAAGTCATATCGTGACAGAAGTATTAGGTGCGGGTTATTATCGTAGTGATCAAGTGACATCCGGCGTTACGCGTTTTACAAGCTCTATAGTAACGTTGATATAGCGATAAAGCAGTAACAAATTAAACTATCAAATGGTCCGTTCTCAATACAGGGTGTCCCAAAAATGTTGTAACACCTTGAAAGGAGTGGTTCGGGAGGTGATTTGAAACAACTTTTTCCTTAGCGAAAATGTTGTCCGAGACTTCGTTAAGCAGATATTAACAGAAAACCCCGACCAATCAGATCGCGCGTATACCGTTGGAGCGCTCGCGGTAGCGTATGAGCGCGGCTGCCTATCGTGTAGCCTACGCTCAACCGGCATACTCACGCTCTGATTGGTCGGGTTTTTTTTATTAATATCTCCTCAACGAAGCCTCGGACAACATTTTCGCTAAGGAAAAAGTTGTTTCAAATCACCTCCTGAACAACCCCTTTTAAGGTGTTACAATATTTTTGAGACACCCTGTATTGTTCACGGTACTTCGAATTAATATATCTTGTTTCACGAACGGTGTGTAAAAAAAATTAGCTGATAATTTAACGCATAACATAGTAAGGTCAAGATTAATTTTGACAAATAAGAATACATCGACAATTCGAAATCTTCGCGATGCATGTTCGTCTGGAGTTTCTTTTGTACGTATTGTGCCGATTATCTCGCGGTACATGATAAATTCGACAAAGGAAACAATAAGCGCGATACGGAAGAAACACTATTTCGCGTACAATTCTATCTGTACCAAACTACTATAAAAATTACATATTTCCTGTTTTTTTTTCTCATGGAAGATAATGAGTATTTGATAAGAGTCGTTGATAGGAAACGTTACGAAATAATTTTCGTAAAGGAACGTTTATAGTTAGGTAGGATATTTTTTTATGCTCCACATGAACTGAGATCTCGTTCGAAGAGTCGGCGGAGAATGTTTTTCTCGGCGATGCAATGCACTTTGTATAAACGTCAAGGAGAATAAGAATGAAGAGGAGCATGCGCAGAGATACGTATGCGCCATTAAACGACTCTTTAGGGCAAGAGGGAAGGGAACATCGAGCAAAATGACGGGAGAACGATGCGAAATTCTCAGTTGTGTCTGAGCAACCGAGAAAAGTGTTCGTCTCGCTGCTTTCTTTCGTCGTATGAAAAGCACGCTCGGCAATACAGTTCCGAGAAACGATCACCGAGAACGAATGTTTGTGCAACAGTGCATATCGTGACAGGGATTCGAACAACTCGAGTTACAGTTTGCAGCTAAAGAACTTTCAAATAGTAATCAACGTAAGAGGAATTCTGCTACGATATTCTCTCAGGTTCCAATTATTGTTTATCGTCATCGAAACGGTTTCGATTGACCCCATTGTCCTCCTGTGATCCATATACTTCGAAACACTGCTCTGCGCTCGTTTACAGTGAAAGCTTTTGACAGTATGCTTTAACAATATGGGTTGACGAAGCAAATAAATTTTTCTTGGGTTCTCGACGAATCTATTATCGTATAAATATCGTTGAATTCAACAGATAGTTTCGAGAGATCTTGTCCCGAGATATCGCGCTGGAATAACAGTACTACCTCAAAGTTTCTTCCATCGTTTTTTTTGTGCCGTATGACTGTTTACGTGGACAAAGTCTATCCTATGTAAACACGAGTAATTCGAAAATATTTCGCGTATAGCACGCACTTGTTACGTTTTCGTCGATAGTAATTATTCGACGTAATTGATGAATTGAGTAACATGTACCCTTGATCGCGAAGATTATAAAGAACATCCTTCTTTAAAATGTTAGGTTGTCCCGAAAGATTCTTTCGCGAGTTGCACTCAATTATTTTCTGTGGTCGTGTTTATATAAATAGATAATCTAATTTCATAGATATTCATGTTGTAACAGTAATGGAGCAAAATGAATCGTGCACAATTCAGTAATGTAACATAAAACATAAAATATTGTGCATGTATTACTTATTAACACGTTGATCGCCATGTCACCCATATATGGGTGACAGTGTTTTTCACTCAAGAACTAAAAAGATCAATTCTGAAAGTTGGACGTCACAGGAGATGAATCTAAATGAAATTCTTGAATTTTGATGTAATTACAAAACTGAATACCACGATAAATGTTTCATTACCTAGACTCCGATAGTCTAAATAATATTCAATCTTAGCAGAAATTTTCAAGAATATTCGTTTGGCAGGCAACGTGTTAATAAAGCGAAAGAAACTTTTGAGACAACCTAATACTATATTACAGAAATGAATTATTATTTAAAAAGTGTGGCTTTTCTAAATGAAATAAGACCGTGTAAAAAGTCTGCTTAATAAGATCGCACTGTACATAAAAGAAACCTTAGGTAGGACTCCTAATACGATCGAACTAATTTTTGTTCAATCATTTACGTTCTTTAGAGTAAATATCTCGTACAGGTCGCATGTAATTGCGTAGTTATGAACTTAGACATTTAGCGATATCGATAGGAAGAAGTTTTTAAACCGCGATCAATTGAAAACAGAACTTTGACCGTACTATTTTTCAATTCTTTTCGAGAAACGTTGCTTCCTAAACATTTCCACGAAAATGTTAGAAAATACTCTATACAGAAATTCGCAAAATAGTGATACGGATGAAAAGCTCTAAACGACCGGAAGTGTTAATCATTACACGCGGATGTGACTCATTGTAAATAAATTAAATATAATCCAGGGAAAGGGCATTAATCAAGGACCAATCTATGTGCAGCGTAAATTACAATCGTGCGAACTAAATGACGCTTTCGTTATCTTTTCCACGAATGAGACACGCGATGTCGTTTCAATTTGACTACCGAGGTATCTAGTTTTAAGATAATCAACGTATTCGACCCTTATATCAAGCTCGCTTTACATGTGTTTGTAAGCTATCTGTATGTATACCGAATATTATATGTATAACGTACCGGGAGGCATAAAAACGTTTACCAAGGGTATTATAATGGTTGCAAGCCAATTGTTTCCAATATTGATCTTCCTAAATACGTTCAAACTTTGCTTTTACATTCTTCCACGTAAATAAATCTGTATTGTACCATCTATCTATAATTATACTGAATATTAATGAAAAGTTGTTCACCCAGGTCGCAAGTAGTACTACGTTTTCTCTAAAAATCGACCGTATTTACAAAATCTCGAATTTCTCGAAAACTAAGGACGATGGAGCATATTTCACTTTCAGATTCGTATTTAGGAATAGGAACCCTATAAGAATCACCTAGTGGATATCGCGGAATTTAAAAAAAAGATTAAATTTGTTGGACAGTGTTATTCAGCCGCGAATTGAAACCTGAGAGAATAAAAATTGCATATACGTTATCACACAAATCTTGTAACCTACATATGCACACGTAGGTATCGCAGGATGTAACGGATCGGAAATAGAGACTCCACCTCTCTCCGTGTGTAATTAAATAGAATATAAACAAAACCGAAGGCGCATCGAAAGATAAATAAATATATATATATATATATAAAAAAAAAAAAAAAAAAAAAAAAAAAAATGAAGAAAACGAAATTTATCCCCTGCCTGCTTTTTCTCTCGATAGTATGGAGAGTAAAATGTGCTTTGAATAAGGATGCCACGATAATTGATGAAATGAGATACAAACTCCTTCGACTGCAAGAAACGTTAGAAAGAGATTTATCGCAGGCGAGCTTCGGGGTCGTAGGATTCGAAGACGAAAAGTATTTCAGTCTTATAAAGAGTTACAAGACCTTTGGGAACGAGCTGGAACAAAAGTTTCCAAGCGGTGGTTACGAATACTTGAATCCGTTGAGTTCGATTCTGCTATGGGCTCGAACTGAAAACGAATTGAAAAGCATCGACGGGCTGTACAAAGTTTTCAGGCAAATGCAAAGTGAAATTTTGAACCATACCGCGCCCCTTGATGTTCAGAGACTAGCAGATTTCTCCGAAACTATTTTACACGATCCAAACGCATCGATAATAAACGCGCTGTCTCGTGTAACCGACTTCATAATACACGACAAATTGTTCGTTAAAGCTTACAAGGTACAACAATAGCAACAATGACAAAATTTCTAATAGTATTCATGTACAACGGACGGTTTCTTTTTTCTCTCGAGTAAACGATATTTAGCGACACCTCCTGTATATACGCAATTACTGATCGAATTTATATTTTGCACGTGCAGGATTCATCCTCGTTAATTTGCAACGAACAACAGTCGTTGCAACAATTACTCTACAATCTATATAACACGGTCACTCTCACGGAAATTAAAGGGTACAGCATGATACAATTCTCTTACATGTTGCTACGAGTCTATAATCCAGGTATAGCAATTATCGAGCGTAAGCTGTATAATTCGCTGTCATTTTCTTATATCTTATTCAATTATTTTTCGTTTAAATAAACTATCGGTGACTTTGACAAAGGCGCCGTGGATAATTCTAAGAATGTACATTAATATACCTTTTCCTATGTCAGAAAGCGATAAATATTTTTACAAATTTAATCTAGGGTCTAACTTCACGGACGAGATGGATCTAGTAACGCAACAATACGCGACGAGAACATCCGAAACCGTAAGAGCTGTGAAAACTGCTATGGCCTTTGCTCCTAGAGATCTTTGGAAATGCGACGCGAGAAAACAAGAATTAGGTAAATTTGTGTGTTTACGCACTCTCGCGCCAATGATTATGATCGTGCGAATTCATTTTTCAGATGAAACGTACACAAAGTTCATTGATCTGTTTCAAGGATACATAGTAAACGAAGTAGATCTGAATCGTGAATCATCTTGCCGTCAAAATTGTGCTTATTATTCGTACGCGAAAGTGCAAGGATGTTATAAAGATCAATACTGTGCTAAACAACGACAATGTAATGGTAAAATATTAGAATGCGAATACGTCGACTCCGACATGTGGGTTTGTTCCTCGGTAAATTGAATTTTGTTTTACGTTAAACGACGTAAGGCGAATACCGTGCGTAAATACATTTCGTACATTTTTAGGACAGAAACTATGACCGAAGATATGAACGTGTACAATACGAAAACGGTATCGTATACGGACAGAAGGGCTACTGCAAGAATGGATACACTAAAGTCGAAAGCTGGTGGCGTTGGTTGTTCTGGCACTGCAGTTATTGTTTCTGTTATTGCGACGATCATACCGCGAAGTCTGATCGATATGTCAGTTTGCAAAGTGTCCATTCCGATGTGGCGAATAATAAGTAAACGTTACGAAGAATTTAATGAGATTTAGTAAAAATTGTTGATTCCATTAATAACAATACGCTGTTCGTTTCAGGGTTATAACAGGCATTGCATTCAAGAAAGTGAATCAAGTAATACATATAGAAATACAAGAAGGTGAACTACTGCCACGTGGAAACATCAATAAAACAACTGTCAGCTGGAAACCGATTGAGGCCTTCAACATATTAGATAAGAATGTAAAGAATGGCATTGATTACCACACTTTAGCTTGGGAAGAAAGAGGTTTAGATCTAGACGACTTGGTACCAGCTCAGGATCATCTTCTAACAGGTGTATGATGTCGAACTTGCACTTTTTACTTTAATCGTGAAAATTGTATTAACAATTGTCGACTTTTTTAGGTGTCAGATTTCGAAAGCTCGGAAGCCACTTGAATTTAGAGATAAAGGTGTCACCATTTGATTTCATAACTGGAAAACTAAACAAACCATTAGAAAAGAGTTTCTGGATAGCTAACGACGCTACTGACAGGTAAACCTGTTTCGTTGTTTGACAAATTTGTTTATTCGTTCAATTTATTCTATCCGCTATTTTAACTTGCAGAGATGAACTGAAATTAGCAAAAGCCGATATACCGACTCGTCTTTCTGTACCAACAGTGCCAGATTCAAAACCAAATCAGTATTTGAATTTTGCGCCAAGTAGTCGTACCGAGGATGTTGCACAAAACACGATACCATTCATCGATGTTCAACGGGTGGAATCAAATCCGCCGGTGCCAATCGCGGGTGCCGGAATATTTCATAAAGGCAGAAGCATGTCTGGAGGATACGTGGCGTTAAAACTGATCACATATGATTTTAGCCCGCATTTGCAAGTTGATTTGGGAACTGAACAACCGGTTATTGGTACACCATTCTTAGTGAATTAAAACCATTATAAATTTAGTAACATAAGCGTAATATTGATATTGCGAATATTGATGTTATTTTTATATATTATTTCCATTTTCATACCTTTTTCATTGATTTATGTTTGACAATGTTATTCGTGTTCCGTTTCCACAGACATTTATAACATTTGCGAAATTTGTAACAATTTTTCTTTTAAATAGTTTTTACCAAATATTTCTGGTTTCTTTCATTTTTGTGCCATCTTAGCATATATATGATATTTGAAACTTCATTTAGTTGAAATTAAAATATACTATTAACTTCGACACGTATCTTCTATTTGTTTGTCAAAATCACGAATAACTACGGTTTGCTAGGTTATAAATATCCAGTTACTTCATAAAATTTTTAAATATTCATGCAAGTAGAAATTTATATCATTAATCTGTATTAGTTGATTATTTTATAAACTGACTTCTCAAAGTCCTGTGATTTATAATTAACCAAATATAAACAAGAACACATTAAACGCATATTTTGTACATACTTTTCAATAACGTTACTTAAAAAATAAGTATGCATTTTATGACCCGGATCAAAGGAATCTAAGAATATCAAAAGACAGAAAAGTATACTCACCTGAACTCGTAAAGGATGCATCATTAAAAGATGTAGCATATCAGTAGAAGGTAACAATTCATTAAGTGTCGCTCCTTGTTGACGAATAGCTTGACACATAAACACAGCAAAATATCGATGAAGTGGTAGATGAAACGATACTTGCAAACTATCACTCTGAAACAAACATGGGCAAGGATTGAATTATTAAATAATTAATGTACTAGAAATAAAATGATAAATGTGTTTAATTATAATAGATCGTAAGCCATCCATATACCCAAATTTACTTACTTCGTTTGGATGCGTGTAATTCACAGCATCTAACCAATCTTGCAAAGCGGTAAGACAAAACGTAAGCACTCTCTTACTAAGAGTTGCACTTTCAGGACCACGCAAATGGGAAACCAAGGCCCACATCGGATACGCGCTGGCTTCCAGCTCGGCACTGAACGCTGCATAGTACGTATTAGGTTCGAATTCAATATGTTGTCTTAATTCTCGTTGATTAACATTCATTCCTATAACAAAAACAACGAACAGCTTTAAAATATTCTTTCGCCAATTAATAATTATGTTTTATGAAAGGTAGACGATACCTTGAAACATGGACAGGAACTCGAACCACATTTCCAAAAGTGTATTGTCGCTCATAAATCGAACAGCTACGGGCTTATGTGAAAGAACATTATTCAAGTCTGACACAAGAGGCCAATAACAATGTTCTTTCATCACTTGTCGACCACAGTCTACTACAAAGTGAAAATTTTTGTCTGCGTCTGAAAACGAAAGTAATTGTATATAATTTCAGATTTCGTACATCTCAGTATTATAAAGCCATAAAACGTACATACCGTGTAAGGTATTCTTAATTAGAATCTTATTCATCATGTATTTCAAACTAATAACCATAACGTGTAATAATTTTAATTTATCCACCATTTTCAATGCTAAACTTTCGTTACTAAAAAGCTGAAATATAAAACACAAAGGCGTGGAAAAAATTTTTTTCTATGAGAGAAAATATTGCTTCATTTATGATTCTCACCTGTACGCTAACGTGGACTACTCTGTTGCTCAAAGTATCAGGATCTGTTGAACGTTCAAGTATCATCGAAATTCTACTGTAATGTAGTACAAATGCGCAAGTAAGTGCTTCCTTATAATCGGGGTCCGGTAGCATGTTCAATAATAGACAAACTAATTTTTGCGGAAATTCGTAAGCTACCGTCCAGAACACTAATTCTTCTAAGAAAGTAGTATGTTCTAAATGTTCTTGTAACGATGCACAGTCTGAAACAAGAAATAAGATATTAATTCTTTTTTAGTTATACACATAAAAATTAACGATATACGTTGACGGAATGCGCGTAAGCTTACCTTTGTATTCATCAGGTGGTTCTGGATTTGGTAAGGAGTTCACTGCATCTTGATATATTTTATTACTATCCCGACAATAAATATCGTATTCTGTCTGTCCAGTCGAGACAGACGGATTCATGAGATCTCTATAATTTTGCGGATTCGTAAGTGCCGATGTAATAACGTTCCTCATTAATGCACCCATTTTATTCAAGTCAAGAAGCATGGTTAAATACCCATCTGCATCTTCGATAGCAACTCTATAATCTGGTCCGTCAACTTTACTGAAATAAACAGAAAAGAAAGTTATTATAAACGAAATGTGCAATGTTTACAATTTTAAAAATACATATAGAAATATTTAAAATACCAGATATCGCGCAAATGTTGAATAAAACGAAGAATTATTCTAGGCATCATTGCTTCTGCTACACACAATAAATCTGAAGGGGCAGTAGATTTACAAACTGCAGCTTTTGGACCATGTCTGTCGCAAAATCTATGAAGACAAGAAATGATACATTCATAGATAAAAATAATTTCAGATCATTCCACCCTAATATATTATATAAATTCTTACCCTGTTTCTTTCATAACCGATGTATCACCACAATCGCATGCACCTCCAGCTTGACTGAGAAACATATTAAAGTCATGACGATAGTGATTGCCCCTTTTAAAGCATTCTGTACACAGGGACATACACGGCGATATACCACAAGTACGACAACGGTATGCTACAAAATTGGGAGTCCAAACCAGCCCACATGTTGTAGCATTATCGTACATTCTCACTAAAATATTTATATGTATTTTGTTAAATATCCTCCAAGGGTTAATACAATAACATTGCTAACGATAAATTTATAACATTTTCGTGATCAAAAGAAAAAAGTTTGTACAATACCTGCGTTAGCAAATTCATCCGGAGTACGACCACCAGCCATCAACCATTTACACCAGTCAATGGTTTCGCATTCATCGATGGCTGTACTAGGATCTAAGAGTATATCTAACAATCCTTTAAGATGAGGTGGACAACTAGTGTTACGGTTTGGATTACTGCTACATTCTGCATAGATACGAGCAGCTGCATCACGTTTGCCCATGTCCATTAATTCTTGATACGGAGTCTTCGATGACGAGGCCATCGCGAAAAAAGGACCTCGCAACGCGAGGATAACACTGATTTAGGTACGTGTTGCGGTATCCTTCGAGGATGATAAGTGAGATAGAAAACAAACGAGCGAGTCAAGTCGGGAATCAGATGATATCGACGTTAAAATTTTAGGAAGCCGACAGGACAGCAAGTTGCCCGACGACTCGCACCTTTTTGCGTGTTCCTCGTGTGAAAACTTCCGGGAAACCTTTTAAGTAGAGGCGGCCCGCGGACTAGAGGATTCTCGATAATCTCCATATCAGCGAGCATCTCCCGTCAACTCTGTCTTCCTCATCAATTTTGACAGCATGACGAAAGCACCAAGGGACCGTTAACTCGCACCACTCGTCTCAACCACGGTTTATTATCGACCTTCAGATTTCGTGTTTCGAGAAGTACTCGGTACTTGCACAATAATCGTCTTTGATCCGACACACATCCGCATTTACGGAACTGTACGGAACAGTAAAACCACTCGATCACCAATCGTTCGACCAATTGACCACAGCTTATATTTCTCTACGGTACGTCTTCTTCTCTCTGATCAAGAATTTGTCTATCTTATCGACGGAACAATGACAATACCCAATCGTGATTTCAATGAACGCATTTCGTTCGATTGTCTCCACTAACTCGATTGTTCTTTTTCAACGTAACAACCATAAACAATATGTAGGAAAAAAAAACGAGAGCTGATAGAATATAAATATTATTAAAAATGTGACTTCGAACGCGATATTTAGTCGCTTTATTTGTAATCCAATCATATATGGTTTCATGGACAAATTCGTTTACGATCGAACGATGTACTTTATCACAGCATTCACAGCCGACTCTAGCCTTCGAATAAATCTGAATCTTGTTTCCTCTTTTGAACATTTTCCAAAGAAGGAAACGAGACAAACACATCGACAAACTTTAAATTTATTCGAAGCCTAGGGTTTTCTCTGTCTCTAGTAATAATGACATTATCACAGCCAGAGATAGGCAAAACCCTAGGCTTCGAATAAATCTGAAGTTTGCCGATGTGTTTGTCTCGTTTCGTCCTTTCGAAAATGTTCAAAAGCGGAAATAGCCTATGTTCGCCGTGGATAAGCGAAAAAATTCGACCCGGCAAGCATCACTCATGATGATCATTGATGATCACTGATTTGTATGTTGTTCTTGCTCACTCGTGTCATTATGACAAAATATGCATGTATAAACATTTTCTGTTGATACTTGTATATTTATGTAGATTAAATAAGGAAATACTCGTTTGAGTAAGTATATAATGATAAACAAATTTTCGTCGTTATATTTTTAAAATTCTGCTAACATCGGACGGTGTACATTATAATTGATGATTTGTTAATAAATGAAAAATATTTTTCCAGAAATTTGTACAACAGGAAAAATAATTATTTATTTGACAGATATGTCAAATATATGGAACGAAAATGTGTATCGCAAAGAACAAGAAGCATTTGTTTCTAATCATGGTGGAACAACAGCTCGGGAAGTTATTTATGCAATCATGCCAAATATTTGTACCATTCTCTTAACTACAACTACATTAGGTCTACTGGGAAGGCTTATTCACAAAAATATTAGAGTTTTGATAGAATTTATACTATTGGTAATCCCATCTATTTTATGTTGTACCATATTATCAGAGTATATTATAACTGTGTGTTGCGCTATGATGTTGATATCTATTATTAATATCTTACTATTGGCAATTAATTCAAATTCGTTATCAAGGTATAATACAAGGACTAATTATGACAAAAAGCCTTTCATTACATATTGTAGAGCATTAACCAATATTATATCAGCAATATGTATATTAGCTATAGATTTTCGTATTTTTCCTCGCAAATTTGCTAAGACTGAGGTATTCGGGTATAGTTTAATGGACACTGGTGTTGGATTATTTGTATTGTCGAATGCTTTAGTAGCACCAGAAGCCAGAGACTTTGCTCCTAAACCAAGAATAGGTTTCTTCCATACCTTATCAAAGAATATGAAACAATCAGCTAAAAGTTGTATTCCACTTTTGATATTGGGCTTTGGTCGTTCTGTTGCTATTGAAATTATGGGATATCAGAAGCATGTGACCGAATATGGAATTCATTGGAATTTTTTCATAACTCTTGCATTTGTGAAAATATTTACTAGTTCTATAACAAGTACTATTAATTCACGGTATTCTTTACTATCAGGTATCTGGATTTTAACAATGCACGAATATATTTTAAGTACTAAAGGATTGAAGGATTGGGTCTTGAGTAATGATCCAAGGGATGATTTTGTATCTGCTAATCGAGAAGGAGTAGTCTCTGTACCTGGATATGTAGGACTTTATTTAATAGGTGTGGCAGTAGGGAGGTTGATACATTCTACTTATTATAACTCGTACGCACAAAATACGGTGCAATACAAATACAAAACCTTTTTCATGAAAATTTTTGGATATGGACTCGATGCAAGTTACAACGACTCTATGATATTGTGTATTAAATTGTCCTTGATATCAGCACAAGCATGTGCAGCCACTTTGTTTTGTGATGCATACTTTAAAGTTTCAAGACGTTTAGCAAATGCAGGGTATTGTATGTGGATACTTACCTTGGGTGCTATGATGCTTACATTATTATTATTAATGGAAGTAATTATTGACATATTAATCCATATAACTACAGATTCAGGAAACATAGAAAGAAAAACCAAAATACGTAAAGCAAATTTAAGAAATAAACGAGAATTTATACCTAAAGAATGTGAGAAAAGTCCGATCAGCAATACAATCGAAATATTTGAAGCTGTTAATTATAATGGTTTATTCTTCTTTTTACTGGCAAACTTAATGACTGGTGGTATTAACATGTTAATACGTACACTATATGTAAATCAGTTAAAAGCATTACAAATATTGATTGTATATATGGCTGTAAATATACTATCAGTTTTATTTTTATATAGAAAACAGGTACAAATTAAGTTATAAAGTATATGATTTGTTGTATCTTTTTTGAAAGAATACAATTTTGTATATTGTACTATGTATATACCTGTGGGCCAAATGTGCTTATAGTACTAGCATACTAAATGTAGTATAGTATTACTATTGACATTTGACAATTTCAGACTATTGTCACTGCCATAATGTATACATATCAAATTTCATTTCTTATTTATTACTTTTTTTTATAAAAATAAGTATGTACATGTGACGGTATAAAAATAAGTAAAAAAACTTAATTGGTAACAAGTCATTTGTTTCATTCGATTTAACTATACATTAGTTTACGAAACATTAAAATGTTTCGTTGTTCTCGAAATTGAGTATCTAAAAATTGGTTATAACTCATCTTTGGGTTGAACATCAGGCTTTAATTCGGTTGATTCTTTTGACTTAGGAGTTTTGACGTCTTTAACGTCGTTTGTTATTACAGTTTCGTTTTTTACTTCCGACCTCTTTCCTTGTGTTCTTTTACTAATGAATTTTTTAAAAGCATTATGAGTTTTCACGTGATCTCTGGCGAGTGAAACTATACGTAGAAATTCTTTCACATCGAAGCTGTAATTCGTGAACTTTGCGTGAGCTCCTCCATCAGGATGCGTGCCCTACGTAAAATTTAAATTACTTTTATAAAAAATGTTAATTTATGCTTTTACTTAATATACATAAATAATAGATCAATACTTACGGGATCTTGTTGTACTAATTTTGAAGTATTCTGCCATGTGAAATATTTCACACCGCGTAAACGAGCAAGATCCTTGTAACATCCCAGATCTTCACAGTTATATCTAAACAATAATCATACATTAGAAATACAGTAATTTCTTGAGATAAAAATTATTCACACATACATCTCAAACACAGCTGCCCAATCTGGTAGAAACATCAAATGTGATAATCCAGCTCCATGAATACCAATAAAAATATCAGAGTTTCTTGTAATTTCTAATTGCTTTTTGAATGGAACCTTTTTATTATAGACTACCTGCAAGAATAATATTTTGATCACATATATGCAGGCGATACACCAAAGTAGAAGGTACAAGTAAAGAAAAAATCGAATGAGGATAGATGAAAGAAAGGGATATCATAAATTTCAACAAAAGAACTAGTAGAAGTCTGAGAATCTTAACCAGACACTGCAACTTGCATTGCTGCTTACACAAAATGCAAGGGCTTAGCATCCTATGCAGATGGTGTGGTAAGAAGAATGAAACACTCAGTCACTTCCTCAGCGAATCAATAAACTCAATGGGATATCACTAGAGGTGGATAGAAATGGAAATCATCAAATCAATTCAAATAATAATCAAGTTAATTCAATTACCTTTCTAACTCTATATTCGGTATTTTCTTTCAAAGCTTTCACTAACTCGTCTTCATTTAAAATTCTTCTGTATTGTGTGTCTCTGCTCAGCAGGGTCACACGTATCCTTTGGTTTTTTCTTTCGTGAAGAGGTATGCTTAGTCTATGCAACACATGGTCACCAAAAGCCTTAAATAATCCACTTTTCTCACAGCCATAAATCTAAAACATTATTCAATTAATAAAAATGTCAGTAGATAAATCTATAAATTAAGAAACATTTGCGACGTATTTAATGTTATTTTAGAAGAAACTTTACAAGTTTATATAGTAACTGGAAATAAAAAAGAAACAAAGAGTAAAAAGAAAATCGTACAAGGGGCGTGTTGTAGTATAGACCAAAGATCATTCGCGGCAGTAACGGAAATACGAGATTTTTGAAACAGACAGTTTCTCCGCGGAAAGTTTTTAAATCCCACAGCGGGTTTCTTGTGAAAGCCTCGAAGGTGTCTTGAAACGCCGAGCGGTAACTGAAAGCGAGAGTACGATTGGTATCTAATATCTCGTAATTTTCCTGTTGTGCTGGTGTCGGTTACCTGTAACTTTCCCAGATCATTATGTGATTGTCTGTGCTGAATGCGGCGGGGTGCGAGAGATTTACGTGCAATGACGTGTACAAGTTGAAAAAGTCGCAAAAATGATGATACATATTTACTACTGAAACAGAACGACTTCGGCGGATGAGTGGGTGCCTAAACTTTGTGTTCGCCGGCACGAAATTCAGCATAGGATTAATTTTTTTACGACTTACTAGCATCTATTTTCATTATGTACGTTGGCTTCTCGATAACGATATCACAGTCGCCATTAACGATCGGTGGTCGAGGTAGCTTCCGGAAATTTCGTAACTCTGGTCCCCACGATTGCAATGGACTAATATGATCCGCATTATCTTGCAATCTTTTCTCGTTTAATCTGGTTTAAAGACATGAGATAGTGCTTAAGTTTGTAATCAAAATTCGTCGTACAGATCGCGTGGTTCTGTACATACGTGCAGTATCCACCAATTTGACCCTCCTTTAAAACATCCATTTTGTAGCGTATCGGTTCTTTTCTTTGGAGCAGGTCCGTAAAATTTATCATTATATTTCTTGCTCTACAGAATCTCATGTGTTCCGAGCACTCTAGGGACGAATCATCCTTTAACGAAAACCATTATGCAGATAAAAAGACATTGAAGAAAATAACCTATTTTTTTTTTTTTAACTACATATGTATAAATTGAACTCACCACAAATAATGGCTCACAGAAAATTGACATTTCCGTTCTCTGATCGCGCACGTAGCCGAAATCGCCTTGAGCGTAAAACGTGTCTAATTGAGCTTTTTTCGTCGTTACCCATCCTTTATGATCACCTGGACATTGAGGAACGGAAAAAGAATTTTCGGCTTTGCAATTTGGCTCGTAACCCCAACAAGCTTTGGTATCAAGGCTATCCTAAGTTTTTCGAAGAAAAATTTTTCGTTAATTTCTCTCTTTTGTGTCACCGAGATTTTAAACATTGCATCTGACCATTCAAAGTCCCCAAAATTTTACACAACTTTCATTAAAATTTAAGTCTTAAATCGATTATGATCGGCGATTAACAAATAAATTAATCATTAATCTCTCTGGTATTATGTTATTTTTATCGAAAAATTAATCATTAGATTACTCTAATTGTTGGTTAATAAGTTCGTTAATTACCAGCGACCAACATTGGATACATTTAAAAAAGATTAAACGCATTAAAATTCATTATTCGAATAATTAAATTAATTTAATTATTGATTGTTACGAGCTCTTAACGACTAACCATTTGATTCATTGCTTTGATTGAATTTTGTTTAACACTTACTGCCCTGAACTTTCGCGCGAAAAAAGATAATTGAGACACACGGAAATTCACTTAATCATAGCAACATTTTTTTACATGATCGCGTTATTAATACACGAAATATTACCTTGTACGGACAGGCAGTGTCGTTGCGGCACTTTTCGGCTGCCGTGGGAAAAGAATTGAAATAATACTTGATGTGATCCGGCGACAGATCAATGTCTGTGTAGTTAGTATGAGTGACAGTGACCATGAGTGCTAGGATCGGCACAGAAAATTTACTAAACAACATGTTATCGGTCATCGTTGAATGCAGTAACGTAACGAACTGGAGTTCCTTCAGATCTTCAAATGATCTCGTGCACTTGCTTTACAGACTGACTGTACTGCGGGAATGGAGGATGAACCACCTGCGCGAGTGATGGGTGTATGACCTCACCTACTATGCGCACTTTGTCACACAAACGCGGACATCCATACACCCACACAACTCCGAGCGCCTCCTTAAAAGATTGGTGAAAGTCAATGTTAGAGTTACGCTCACAATATTTTACATCATTCATTACACGGATTCATTCATATTGACGCGTACCTGCCAAGCTATCCTTGAAAATTGATCAGCGACAGAATAAATGTAGTAGAGGATGTCCTTTTTGTTTTTTTCGAAATCATACCGGCATTTTAAATCCTATTAACCCAATCGGTAATGTAGCTGAGAGTATAGCGTTTTGTTACGTGTATGCTATACGAAGTAATTAGGTACTTACGTGCTTAACGAATTAAGGAACAGTAGACCACGACTTGACAAGTCTCGCGAGTGTGAGACAGGGAACTTAGGCATCTAACTGTACTAGTGTTATATTCACGAACGATCACTTTAACTTGTGTATAGCTTCAATATGGCCGACCACTGTCACGACTCTTGTTCGCGTAGACAAAACGCTTAGCGGAGAAACAAATTTGGGTTACATACTTGTCTATTTGTGTGATTCAAAATGTTGTTACTCTTTTCACAAGAATTTTTATTATTACAATTACCAACGAGGTATAAGCTAAATTGGTTATTCAGTGGGAGCTGTTTGTATTCCTCAAACTGAATTGAACTGTATTACCGATGGTTACCCCCGTTGTTTCCCTTTGACTATAGTCAAACCAAGTCAAAGTTGTTTCCTATAGCTATAGTACTTATTGTTGATAGTACTGTACAGTCAGCTTTTTTCAACTGAATATAGAACATAAAATCGGCAAAGAAAATGAGTTACTGTGTAGTATTTGGTTGCAAAAATCGCAGTGTGAAAAAAAATTACGAGCAATTGGAATATGAAGCAAAAAACCAGAAGATTTCCTTTCACTTGTAAGTAAAGATTTATGAATGTATAGGTTAGGTTAACTCTAAAACTTGTAGTGTTATATGTTTATATGCAAACAGACGATATTTATATATTGTAGAATACACACAAATACGAAGACGTATTTTTAGATTTCCAAAAAATGTAGAAAAACGAGAACAATGGCTTATAGCCATACACCTGGTGGGCATTCAAGTCCATAAAACTGCTGCTGTCTGTTCTGCACATTTTCATGAAGAGGACTATGATCCAGGACATTCGCTACGAAAATTAAAAAAATGTGCTGTTCCACATGTAAATGCAATGAGTAATCATTTTAGTGATAATGTTATCACTGGGCTCTCTCACCAAATACGTTACGTTTTGGCGACATGCTGAAAAAGTAAGTTGAACGAATGATTGTCAGACTCCTGTTCACCTGACAGTGTACAAGTACAATATTTAATTCAGTTAAAAACATTTATGGAAGATATGATTCACGATTGGAACACAATGGATGACGAGGAGCTGAAGATTCTTAAAGAGTACGCCTACACGGGAAGACGTTATTCAATCATTTTTGCATGTAAGGAACAATCGTAAATCAAAGAAGCCAGCGTCTGCGTGTTCGCACTTTTGCAATAATCTACCTATTGCAGTATTTATGTATCCGTCGATGTTTCTTACGATGGTATCTCACTTCACATCTGAACTCCTGGACATTGTAGCGCCATTGAACGAAACCCGTCCTCATGTGTCTCCAATAGTAACGGAATACTTCATAGACGAACAAAAGTACTTTTTTCTGATCGCGTCTTATCAGTGCCTGATGATCATCCTAATTGGAACAACGTTTATTGCAAATGAATCTATTGTTACGATGTTGATACAGCACCTTGCTTCGTTGTTTGTAATTGTTTGGTAAGATAAGTCTGTTTGATAATGGATACACGCGATAACACATTCATACATAGTCAAAAATAGTAGGGTCATTCCACGCCAAATCGATCACTCGTTTTGGTCGATGTCTCCGATTTTGTTCCAAATGAAATATATTGTAGTTTACGTGAAACTGGGAGGGGAGGAGGATTATATTGCTCGTTTCAAAACCGCTTGAGAAATACAAACCTTCAAATATTGCAATTTTTCCCATTTTGATGAAAATGGGTTGTACATTTGAATTTTTTCTCTCTTTAACTGTTCATCCTATTGACCGTTTTTTTTTTTTTTATTTTAATCGGGAGGGATTGCTCTTCCTGAATATATTTTTATTTGCAAATACCACCTCGAGGTCACGCTTTTAAAAATCCGAAAAAATTATCATTGCATTCCTTGAAGTTTCATTTTGGTGTTCTTTCGATTAGCGTCGTAATAAAATATTAAAGATAGCCGCCTCGTACCGCATATATGTATTTCATTTGGAATGACCCAGTATTTGTTTAATTTTTATTCCTTACATAAGTTTCGACAAGATCCAACAGAACCAACATTTTTAATTTATAAATAAAGCGGAATAGGTGTTATTCTTCTCAGTAGGAATTATAAATGTTTTTAATTTTTTGACATTTTCCAGTCATCGTATGCGCGAGGCAATTCTGGATTGTATTCCCGTTTCTGGTGTTCATGGAAGACAGTTCCATCCAGTTAACAAATACAAGCTAATAAAATCTGTGGAATTACACAGAAGAGCGTTAAAGTCAGTATTATACAGAAACAAAATATTTGCTCGAATTGTTACTAATCTTTGCCGGTACTGTCTCAGAAGAAGTCAGCAAGATCATTAATAAAAGCTATGGTCTAATGGCTATCGTGCTAAGTCTCAAAACTATTGCATTTATTAACAATCTTGCAAATTTCTCGTCAGTGAAATTTCCGAATTCCAACTTAATTTTGTGATAGTGTTCTTCAAGTTCATTTGCGACGTTCTCTCTATTTTTTCTTAAAGGTTTTCCACTGATTTGATGTCTACCGTTGGAGTATCGTATTCTCTTCTTCTAATCATAGGTGTTCTTTCTCAAAGCATTGTGTTATTTCGTGCAAGTCACTGATCTTCTTTATGGTTAAGAAATTCAGAGACCTTTAACTTCATCCTTACTATTTTTTAGTTATCACAAACAATATTCCTGGTAAACCGAATGGGAGAGACGCTGCAATCCATAATAATGATTATGGCAATTTTTGTATACATGTTTTACATCAACTTCTTAGTGCAACATGTGGTAGACCGTGGCAATAATATTTTTACGTTTTTGTAAGTATCACTGCACCTTCTAGAATTGAATTGCTTTGTGTATGTTCATAGGTTGGATCTGATTTTGTGACCATTAAATTTATTCATTCACATCGTTGAGTATGTAGAATGAACACAATTTTATTAAATTCATAGGTATAATACAGATTGGTATAGAACGTCGGTATCAACTCAGAAGATGTTATTCATTATGTCGAAAAGTTTTAGACTAATTAATACGAAAATTTTGTTCGTGTACTACCCCTCTATCGAAGGATTTGCGATTGTACGTGTCTGTTTAATTTATATTGTCATGCAGTCATTATATTCATCAGTAGAAAGTCGTTTTTCTTTTAACCAATAAGAGGTATCTTTTCAGCTGTTAAAGACATCCCTATCTTACTTCTTGGTGATGTATTCGTCTCAATAAAAATGCATATATTTCTGTTATGTTCGCAACAGATCCTACATTGTTGACTTGCGTTTGCATTACATACTGATTCCACGATCACTTGTCATCAATAAATTTATGTTTCACCGAAGGGTAGTTATAATTCTTGTGAACACAGTCAAAGTCAGATAATAATGTAAGCTGATATTACTTTATTAAAAAATTCATCTTACCTGGTATCAGGAGAACATGATATGCGAAAAGGTGGCACGAGGAATTTTGGCACGTATCAAATTTTTGAATTTTACATTTTGGTATCAGGAGCATATGATGTGCGAAGAGGTGGCACAATTGCGCCTACGGACAGGCAACCGGTCCGACACGTATGTCAGTACAGGTTGCCTAATTCAAGGGGCTACTTTTCGGTACATTTCGGATTTCTGGCCGATTTGGCATTTTTGTATCAGGAGCACATGATGTGCGAAGAGGTGGTACGTTTGCGCCTACGATCAGGCAACCGGTCTGACATGTCTGCCAGTACAGGTTGCCCAATTCAAGGGGCTAATTTTTGCTGAATTTCGAAATTCTGGCCAATTTTGA
>NW_026534349.1:10900407-10981708 GCF_026225885.1 Hylaeus anthracinus
TGATGTGCGAAGAGGTGGCACGTTTGCGCCTACGATCAGGCAACCGGAACGACAAACAGACAAACAGATTGCCGCATAAAAGGGGCACTGCTGCACCTACGAGATTGCAACCGAACCAACAAAACTGTTCGTATGGGTTGCCAAATGCAAGGGGCGCATCTGTGGTGTTCTTTACTGTATCCGAGCTCTAGTTCTCGCCTTGTTCACTCCTCACCTTCTTTTCACTCCGCATCCTGAAAAGGGTGAAAACCCGCGACCTCGTATTAACAAGTCCCACGAAATCTCGCCACGAAACAACAGAAATGGGATGTTTCCAAGTTATTTAATTCTAATTTGAATAAATACAAATGCAGGATGTAATATGTCTAATCATATTTATTTGTTCATGTACTGTTACTAACAGATGCTATACGCTTAAATACAGATGATGTATTGCAGAAACGAATATACCAAAAACTTAGCAATGTACAGGCTATCCAAGTCATTTTAAATAGATTATTTTATCGTTTATCGATTACATCGTCCAACAAGAAGGGAAATGGAGAGGGAAACGATATTAAATATATTAATTTCATAATCGTCAACGCACGACGATTGAAAACATTTTCAGCTCGCGTTAAAGAAAGTACAAAAAGTGTAAAGATCGAGCGCGGGGACGGGAAAGGGATGGGTCAGAGTGAAAGAAATAGGGAAGATAGATATCTCTATACAAAAATAATCGGCGAAAGGCGAGAAAATAAAACGCTCTCACAAACGCCCCGAGAATAAGCTATGGTACAAGACGACGAGATAATACTTTTTTTTTAATAAGATTAAACTGAATCGTAATCTTCTCTCATACGTTTCACGCACGTAGTATCATTCATACACACGCATTTATTACGGGCACGAACACTTTTTCTCTTCTACATGCATTCCCAACATTTACTCTAGTCTATCGTTCCTCCATTCACGACAGTCTTTCTATTTTGTTCGCGTGCATCTCGCTCTACAACGGCTACAAATTGTTGCTGTGATGTAAAAACATTAACTCGCGCTAACGCTTGCGAACAAACGAGACCGTCAAGCGTCTAATTGTCATGCATGAATGCATCGATTGTGCAAAACTAATGATAATAAAAAAAAAAAAAACATTTGAAAAGTCTCACTACGCGACCGCAGTAAATTCGAATTTTTGCACCGCGCACCAGCACCTCGGTCGCGGTACTCGACGAAATATATATTATATAAATCTGCTCCTCTTTCTCTCTTTCTCTCTCTCTCTCTTTTTCTTTTTTACAACGAAAACACTCTTCATCTTTGGTAGAACTACTAAATAAATATATCATCGATAAAAGTAAGAATCGGAGTTTGCGATCGAACGCACGCTCGAAGACTCGTGGTGCGAACGCTAAATTTCGATCAACTTGTTTCGTCTCAGGTGGTGTTGAATGCCCTGAGAGGGACGACTCGTACATTTAAAATGGCCACCATTTATGAAAGGAAGGTCGTACGTTCGCGATGACCCAGCGGCGCTTAAAACGAAAACTACAAAAAATGTACACGCATATACAGGGTGACGTCGAAGTACGACTCGGTGCTCAAGGATTCAGTTGCACATCGGTGCAATACACATGTTACAATCTTCGTACGTCATGCTAGGCGGTTACGGTGCATGCGGCTGTGCGTCAAGGTACATACGATGCTAAACGAAAAAGAAAATGAAACGGAAGTGACGAAACGGAGAAGAGAGATTCGTCTCTGCTTCTATGGTCCACTGCCAGACCTAGATCCTGACCCTATCAATGCTGATGGCGCTAACAACCAATTCAATGTAATCCATACGATGAACACCCATGAGCGTCGAGCCATCATCATGCTTAACGTATGCAATCACTATGTTTTCGCATATAACGGTCCCTTTGATTAGAAATTTCTATATCAGATCCCAATTACACAAGGTGTTCCAGCAATGGTGGTACAACTGAAGATAACGATAACAGGAAGCATACAGTGACATTGCACATGTTTATAAATAAAATTACGAGTAACTAACAGTATACTTGCACTTGATCAACTTTCAGCTTGATTCTTTTAAGAACAAAGCCTCAGATAAACAAATTTTATTCTGCACTTTTGACTTATTTCTTCATGATGAATCGCGCACTGCTTGGTTGTACCACCACCTTGTATGTACCAGCAAGGTTAAGCGATTTGCCTTTACTTAGATGTTTTAACCATCGTTAGATGAATATAATTCCAATTCCAAATGTTTCAGTGTCGCGTGCACTTACAATTCCATATAGTCTGTGCGTTGAACGCCTATGGGCATCAAAATACTATGCTTAACGTATATGACCGCCATAATTCCGTACACGACGTGCGCTTCGATTTGAATCTCAACACTGAAAGGGTCAAACCTTTCGCTATCCCACTCATTGCTTCGACGACTTTCAGGCTTGTTCGCGTCGAACAGAGGAAAGCCATTGGGGGACGAATCAGCGAAATACGACAGATCAACGATCGGGTGGCGATTAATCTCTCATTGCTCTTCTCAACTACAAACAACGCGAGGTTCGCGAATTATCCGGTTCTAATTAAACTTAACGCTATGTCACGTGGAGGTCGACGTAAATTATCTACTTAACCCGTTTGCCTATTCACTAGGTAGCCTCTATTTCCGCACACGCCTCACCCTTTCCTCCCTTTTCATTTCCATTAATCTCGAGCGAATTTTGCATTGACTAGGTTCGTCAAACCTAATGTACTCGTGAGATTATAGGTTTTCAATGTCTCGAAACGCTGCTAGATCAGGAGATACAGCTCAACAAGTCAACATGTTAAACGCCACGCCGGTTCCTGCGTATTATAGCTTTTGTGGAATAAAAGTTGATAAATAAAGAATATAATACTTTAGTACGAAATTTATGCAATTTGTAAAAAGAATCTAAATAAAGATGGGTGTACCCTTTGCAGATATTAGAGATAAGCGTTCAGTTTGTAGGCTTTTGGATTGGACCACTCTAAATCTTGATTATCAGTCATGGATATCAGTCGTTGATATCAGACTTGACATCAGTATTATCAAGCAATGTGTTTATAATTGCTATTATTTACAATTTCTCATGTCAGTATGTATACAGACAAAAGGTTGTTCTTCTTAAAATTTACCTTGCAATTCGTATCCCATTATCAATGTTCATCATTGTCTGATTACATAATTTTTTTTAGAAGAAAAATAATTTACGTTATAAATAATTAAAAATATCAGATTCACTAGTTAGATTATAGACGTAATAGATAGTCTTAATTGCTTCATCTTATCCTTGTCATTCACGCCTTTGTTAGCTACTACTTTAGTACTTTAGCTACTATTATCTTATCAAACTTGCTGTGCTATAAGTAACTGACGCGCTGACTAGTTTCTGGTTAGTAACCGTTCCAATCACTGGAACACTTTTCAGAAACCCTCGAGACACGGATTTTTGTACTTGAGAAGTATAGTTCAACAAGTTAAATAAGACTTATCAATCCAATTCAACTTGGACCTTTGTCATCTTTCCAGATTCTTCGTAGACTGTTCGTTTAGGCGACAGTTTAACAGCCTGAACTCATCGCCTCCATACATTTTTTCATACTGATGCTACTACCAGGGATCTAATTAAACTTGTCGAGCTATCGTTCCAATTCTTAAACACGAATGAAACGAGGGAGGATCCAGAGAGTTGCGTGTGCAACCGAGCGTGACTCCGCGGTAACCTCGCGTTACAAAGTCCCGAAACTGATTTCTCAACGTGTCGACTATCCTCGAAACGAAAATCGGCTTGAATTTTAGCTACAAAAGTACGAATACGATTCTATGGATTGTAACTCATTCTCCGTTCGTCCCTTCTTTGCCAATTGGTTCACCGGAGCGGGTTTGGCGACATAGTCTTGCCGATGAACGAGCAACACACGACTGCATTCTCAACAGGACGAGCTTTTCAGTTCACCGATGTCCGCGATGTTCTGCAGCAACGCTGCTGCCTCGTTGCTCGACTGGGTCTTAGCGTTGTACTGTTGTGTCAGGGTGCTCAATTTTGACAACAGTCTTGTGTTTTTCATCATTAGACACGAATTCGCGGCATCCAGGGCGGCTATTTGCTGCTCCTGCGCGTCGATCACGCGCTGCTTGTACGACAACGCGGCCGACATCTTTTGCTGTTCGCGTCGCCGCTCCTCCTCCACAGAGATTAACCTACAATAAGTAAAAAAAAAACCACGGTTTAGAGGTCTCTGGGTGAACTTAATCGGTAGAGATCTGCTTTTGTTGTTGGAGATCCAGATTGTGTGTTTACCATCCGAACAGTCTCTGGTTCTCCATTAAACTGATCTTTGTTAACACGTTTGTTATCAGTGTCAGATGTATGTAACTCTCTGATCTTTCATGGGAGGGTAATATTATGTATATGTAATTCTTCACCCTCTTATACTCATATAAACAATTGAAGTAATAACTCTGTCTCATATACATGCATAAGACATTATGGCATTAAGACAACAAAGTTATGACAAATGTAGCACAGTCTGTGGTGGATGGTTCTCCAACTGAATGCAGCAAACGTATTATGATTCTTTGGAGAAACAGAGAGTATTTTGATGATTCTCCGTACACATGGAACTGAGCTTCACCTGTTAATTCTCTCTATAGTCTTATGCAGATAATTAGGTTTTTCATTTTGGCAGATACACCAAGAAGAGGAACATGTTTCAAGAAATTGTAATTGAATCGGTTCTCTTTGAAGTATGTTAAGACATGCAAAGTAATGTGCCTTGTCCACTTCTATTATTTTCATTAGCAGAAGACAGGTAAAACATTTTCTTGTATATGGTTCTGGAAGTTAGTCTAGGCAACACTAGATGTTTGTTGCCTTCACAGAAATTATATTTATATTCCTCCTTGCACATTTTATGGTGGTATTGACTTGTAGATTGAGATCAATGTAAGATACTTGGCTGATGAACGTGTTTGGTACTTTAAGTTCAGAGAGATTTCACAGGGAGGCTAGAGAGTATCCAAGCATACCACGATGCATATATTTAAAAAAAAGAACATCGATATACTCAGAAATGAAATTCAAAGGAAGCAGCAGTGTCTGGTGCAAAATATATGCTTGGACAACCAAAAGGAACCATTAAGTGTAGTGCATGGATACATAGATTCATTGATCACAGAAGCAAGGCACCTGCCTCCGCGATTGACCACAATGAAAAGTTGTAACATAGTGTGTGAGTAGTGGGCATGGAAGAAACGTTCAGGACAGTTCACTCGACCGAGCAACAGTAAAAATAACTAGAAAATTAGTTCGTGCAAAAAGTAAATTGCTTGCAGTTAATGCTTTGCTATTTTGTCTTGCTGCAAATAACAATTTTGTTGCATTAGTGTTGTAACTAAAACATTATAATGATTCATGCACATTTAATACCTGGAAATGTTTTATGTATTCGATGGCTCTTTTCTAGTCTTTTACAGTCTTTTTAAAGCTATATCAGTTTTTAAGCAGAACGCCAATAGCTAAAAGGATAAAAATTAGTAGGCAAGAGTAAATGTTAAAATTAACGGAATTGTTAAGATCAATTTAAATTATTGAAATTAGTGGATTAGACTTACTGTAATAATTTGATTGTATGACAAGGAACTCTTACAGCTTAGTTTTCTGAATACATATTTTTCTATCATGTCATGCATAGAAAATTAATTTTACAAAAATGTATGCTATTGTACACATGTACCATTTACAAGAATCCAATTAACTTGTAATGATCTCCAAAGAAATTAACATATCTAGCAATTGGTCTATTTGTAAAAAATTTCACAACACGAAAAAATGAAACTAACAATAAACTGACTATCGAATACACCGTGCGCTGTATCCTGAACATTTCCGCGCTGCGATCCGCTACACAGAGACTTTGATGCGCAAAAAAAATAGTGGATTGTAGAGTAGATTGCAGTGCAACACATGTGAACAGAATGAAACGTGTTCCGAGATTGTGACGAGATTGTCGAGTGAAGTGGAGTGAAGTAACAGTGATATGAGACAGACTGATAAAATGTTATTGGACGGTGATGTAAGTATGCACGTAGGGTGAATAATGCTTTCGTCGGTGGTTCAAAGTATAAGATGGGTGAGATGAATAAATATGTTATTATAAATCTAACTCGGATCGTACGGCGACGATTCGCGTGTATTCGCCGTTTACGAAAACAAGAGAGAACTTATGAAGACATTATACGCTAAACAATGTGACGTAAAAACGTAAGAAGCTTAGAAATATAATTGACTCTTACACCAAGGTCCAGATCAAGCCAGAGTATACCAAATGCAGCGGATAGAATGCACAGGAACACACAATCAATTAAACATACATATTATTTCGAGAATAATAACCGTTTTTTGCAAGAATTACGCCTTGGCGTTCTTTCTATTTCCGGTTAACTAGTCTTTCTTTTTTCTTGCATAGAAAAGGCATCTCTTTCACAGATTACTAACTATATTTACACCTGATCTTTTAACGATTAATCCTCGAGTAGACAAAGCTGAATATAAACCAATCGTTGTGATGGAACTGTCTTTTGAAATAAAACGTTACTTAATTATTTTCTGATCTATACGAAGGAGTTTTTTTTTTATTAAATGGATCAAGCTTATTTAAATTGAAAGGACTGATGAAAAATTCCCTTGCAAGCGTCATGGTACCCAGCTCTGTCTTTCACGAATCGCGTCTCACGATTGACGTCGACGTTTTCTCGGCTGTTAACGCGGCGAAGAAGTGAGGAAAGGATGGAATCTGAAGTGACTGAGTATGACGGAAGGCCTCGAAGTGAAACGCAGAGAAAAGTGGTTATTCGACAGGGTTTTGGCAGGGTAGGTGGGTCACACTCAGGCAGAGAATCAGTTTGGTGGGTTAGCGGCCGCGTTAATGAGGATTAAGTACCTGGAGATGATGCTCTTCATCTTGGTATCCGGTGCAATCCCGTCAATATCGGTATCCTCGGTGATGCCGAACTGTGCCCTCAGTTCATCTATGCTATTCCGCAGCCTCTCGATTTCCACTTCGTACTGGAAACGAAGACACGTGGCGCTGTTAGTTACAAGACACATACGAGAAAGAGAGAGGCCGCGAATAGATTGCTCTGGTAGGCGTTCCGTTAGATGAAGAGAGATCAAAGAGAGAGGGAGGTATGAACGTCAAAGCCGCATGGAAAGAGGAACCTTGTTATTCACAACAGTGACGTTACGATCACGTATATACAGGAAAGAGTTAAGAAACGAGAATTAAAAGTTCCTCTTTGGTTTTGAGAATGGTCGAATTTTAAAACGACTTCTGTTGGCGTTTTCCATTTTTTGACTGCGGTTTGCGACTTTGGGAAATCGTGCTGCGGAGAAATGATTGATTTGGCGCGAAACTTGGTCTCGAGGACGACGAATAAAGTCGGCAAGACTCCATGTGTCTCTGTTGTGTGAAAGACGAAGTTATACAAAGAAACTTTGTTTAATATTGTATAACTTTCATAATTTTATAATCATAATTCTAGTATAATCATCAGGGTCAATTGAACACCATCATAATTCTTCTAAGATTATCTTTTAAACAAATTAATATTTCTAATAAACCAGTCTTTTGCTATTTCTTTCTAAACGATTCATCGAATACGGATGGTAAAGTTTGTACCTTATGAATTAGTACCTTTATTCATTATCAAAGAAACCAAGTACGCAGTATTAAATATTAAGTATCAATCAGTACCTGTTCGATGCTACGGTGACTACGAGACTTGCTCCTTCTGGTCGTGCAATTTTCCTCTTCGCTAGTGTCGGACAGATCTCGCGTCGAGTCTAGCGACAACCTCCTCCTGTGTTTCGGGCAGCAGACGCCTTGAATCTGTTCCGAGTTATTCCTGTGTGTTTGTTTGGTTTGCCTCCATTGGTTCTGACTGTTCCTCTGAAGATTTCTGACATTGTTTTGAGGCGGAGGCGATGGACTCAGATCAACACCTCTGACACCTTCGACGCCACCGCCGCTTCCTTCTCTCTCCTCAGAGCTGCTGCTACCTCTTCTACCATTTCTTCCGTGATTCGGTTCCATCCGGTACACAGGATTCGCGAAAGCTAAAGGCGCGGCGCTGATTATGTGTGCGTTTGCGTTATTGCTACTCAGATCTACAGGGCTGGAACTCTGACTGTAAGCAGCAAAACTTTGATAACCGGACGAGGCAACGTTGCTCAATTGCGAGATCGATATCTGCGATCCCTTTTGCGATTTCGACTCCGAAACTTCATCGTCTGCGTACCTGAGCAAGTCTGAAAATTCATCCAGATTGCCGTTAGCGGTGTTGTTCATCTTGCTATTATTGTAATTGTTGTTGGGTTGGTGATTGATAGAGAGCGTTAGGTTCGACGAGGGATTCACCACTACGTTTGCGTTCACGGTGGTCTTCGATACGTTGTTGTAATTCTGATGCTGCATCTGATTCGCGTTCTCCTCCTTGTTACAGTGATTCCTGCTGGCTGACCTTGAGACGTTGTAGTTGTTGTGATTGTAGTTGTCCTCTCTGTCGTGGATGTCCATGTTTTGCAGCCGCGCGATATTGTGTCGGTGATTCTGTTGCTGCTGTTGCTGCTGAGCGACGATTGTGCAGATGTTCGTTTGATTATTCTGGGACGTGTTGATGTTGTAGTTCGAGTCCTTCAGGTTACTGTGACTTTCTGATCGCGTAGGGCTGGTGGGGTGTGTTTGACAGTGATTCACGTTTGCAAGACTCGCGCTGGCAGTCAGTCTATATCCTGCACCTGTTCTATTCGCCCCGATTGCCCTATGTTGTCTCACAATCGGGGTTGGCGAACGTGACACGAAGGCTGCTGGTTCTAATGGATAATCATCTGTGGTAATTTGCAGCTGAAGCTTCCCATTAGTCGGCATGTACGCGTTGCGAGGCAGAGTGGCAGCTCTGGTGACGTTTGGACTGCGCGAGCTGTTGTGACCTAACGTGTTAGACTGCAGCACTTCGTTGCTGTCTCTGATCGTCCCGTTCAGCGTGCTGTGGTTGCTCAGAGTCGACGTGGCTGACACAGAGAGATTCGTGTTGCTGTTCGCGATTGTGGGATCGTTGTAACGAAAGATATTGTTCTGCAAGTTCGGGTAACGATGGGAAGCTGGCACGGGACTCGGACCTGGTTGGTCCAAAGCTAGGGAAATCCTTTCCAAGATCTCTGGCAGTTTCGGTGGGGGCAGGGGCGACGATGACGAAGCAATCGTGACTAAACTTTCTCGTAGAAGCGCGTGGAGGAGGGATAATTGCTTTCCCAGGTCTATGTAGCCGTCGAATTCCAGCGAATTGTTAGCTGGAGAGTCCTTTGGGAATGAGCTCTGCGGAAGAAGAAAATTTTGTCATTTTAGAGCGATACAATGAATAATAGTTATATCAAGGATATTTTGTGAGTCACAGAAATAACTGAACGTATATTATACGTACGCTGATCAGCTGAAGAAAGTTTTTCATGGATGGAGCCTCGCGTTCCAAAAGGTCATTCATGAATTCCATGAAGTTCTCTTTTCCTTGAAATCTCGTGAAGTTTGCTAGCGTCTGGAGCGTTTTGGCCACGAGAGTGAGATTCCTCGCTGCCTTCTCGTTCGGATATTCTGTAAGAAGTAAATAAAGAAAATTTAAAAGCACAGAAATGAAGGAGAGTTTTATTTAAGTCTACTATCTCCTTTCCTGTCCTTCTGTGGCTTAGTTTTATTCGTCATTAATATTAAGTTGACAACAGCATATATGTAGCTGTGCCTTGTTTGATTATTATACTACCATAATGATAACACCGACTTCGGAGACAAATGTTAACATCACTATGGTATGTATCATAAAGGATTAATATACAACAACGTATAAAGTCGGTCTTCTTGTAAATTGTAAACAGGTTTTAAATTGGGGGATAGATAAAGTGTTAAGTGATCTCTAAAATTGACTCTTCCTTTATCAAACTATAGACACCTTTAACGCGTTGGTCGCCACGTCACCCAGAAATAGGTGAGGAAGAAACAAGGAACTAATAAAATTAATTTCAAAGATGAGACAATAATGAAAATAAATCTGGACAGGATTCGTAAATTTGACAACGTTAAAAAATTAAATACTATGACAGATGTTAAAAGCTATCCAATTTTTAATAGTTTCTAGACAAAATTTTAGCTTTATTGAAATTTTTACGAGTTTTAGCTTGGCAGGCAACGTGTTAAAGGAAAAACGAACAAATTTGTATGTCATGTCGAAAGCAGAACAGTCAGCTGTTCAAACAAAAATATCGAGTCTCGGGCTCACCGTGCGTAATATTGAAGAGAGACGGGCTGAGTATAGCTGGGCAGAGGAATCTGAGGAATATAGACGCGGAGATCAGATTGTCGGCAATGTCCTCGCGACACATATCGGCCAGACGTTCACGGAATATGCGGAAGCATTCACGCAACTCGAGAGGAAAGTGAGCATGGCTGGCCAGTATCCTGCTCCAGGCGAGCTCCACGGCGTTCCGTAGATTCTGTTGTTGTTTGTGAAGGGCTGCCACCGAGGCGACCTTCAGTGGGTCCACTTCGCAATCGCCACCCTCTACCGCGCCCCTCACCACCGCTCCCAAGGTCTCTTGCAGATACCTATCGCCCGTCAACTTCAGGTAGGCCTCCATCGCCTTCGTGGCTAAAGAATTTCCTCGAAAGGTGAGTCTTTCGTCGTCTGGAATTCAATATTTACCATCGATTAGTGGACGAAGGCAAGTCGAAAGAAGCCTCCACAGGGAGAAAAGGAGTTGCAGATCTAATTAAAAATATCTATTTAGGATTAAAACAGCGAAGTTAACTTCTAGTGCTCAACCTGCTTTGCCAATACACGTTATTTGATGTTCGATATTAATAGTCTACAGCAAGAATATCGAGTAGATATATATAGTTTACTAGGTGATACTTCAGAAATTCTTGCTCGTGTTTTTCTATTCGTTGCAGTGACTGGTCAGAACGTTTGCTTTATACTTTTAAGAAGATCGAACACTATAGGAAGTCTGTCATCGAGATTATAATGGACACTTATCTCAAGGAAAGATGAAAATACACATAGACAGTTTAGATTCGATAAAATCGTAGGAAAGAATTGTTTAAATACTGAAACGGCAGCAATGTTTCATTGGCATTTTTCTTTCGTCGAACAACCTTGTTCAATACGATACAATGATATTTTAACACTTTACCGACCGGTAACGATTAGACATGTAATTAAATTCAATTATATTTTGTTGTTTTGACAACAATTTTTATTTTTTTCTTTATCGAAAGAATCATGAACACACGTTATTATCAGTACAATATGATTATTTGTTACAATTGTATCAAATTGTGTAACATAAATGAATTCAATAATATTCTTTATTTTGACAACTTTAGTATTATTCAATCTCAATTTCATCCATTAGAGTAGTTTTTCGATTAATATTTACACAATACGTTTTTAATTCATATAATGATGGAAGTATTAGATGTTATGTCGATAATAGGTAACAAAGTATTGGTTGTCCTAGCAAAAAGCCTATTAATAGGCTAACGGTCGGTAAAGTGTTAATATTTTGCGTCTGTTGGATCGGTACTCCTATTCCTACCTATTCTGTGTATGTCCATCATAACCAAGTCAGCGAGAAACTGTGGCGCTTTCTTTTCCCGTTGCATGACTGCTACTAAAGCCGTGGCGATATCCTCTTTCGCTTTGACGCCAATCGCAGGCTCCAGTTTCTCGCATAAAGATTTGTAGTCGGTCTTCAGGTATTCCAGGAACTCCTGGTACACCTGAACAGGTAGTATGTCCACAGATTGGAAGCGACATTTCACCCTCAACGCTGGGGGTTCCTTCAAAGGACCTTTATCTCCCACCACGGGGTACCACTTCTCTGTCAGATAACGTGATGTCACGATATGCACAGGTATGCTGACGGAACCTGAAAGCAAAGATAAGTTTTGGTAAATTAATTTAATGCAGTTTAAAGATACAGTTTGCAGATAATTAAATTTAAATCTAAATTATAAGTAATAATTAAATTGAAATTAAATTCCTGTGTTTTAGATTAGATGATCTGGTTGGAATAGATGCTATCATTAACACTTTATTTACCGGGAGCCTATTTATAGGCTTTTAAATTCCAGTATTTAGCTTTTTGAATTTATTTACTGTGTTGATGGTTGTCTACTTACAATGTTCAGTGTTTGGAAACAGACTTGGCTTTCAATGTACCCAGTAACAGTACGGAGGAATTATCGTCAGCCTAGATTGGCATATGTTACCGCAGAAAATTCTTTTTAAATTCAAGACTGTTTCTAAATAGCCCGGTAGATAAAGTGTTAATATTGTTAATATTTCATGCAAATCTGCGAGACATGGTGTCCCTTAACAAATTTCTGTGGCAGGCTCTTGGGTCTAACGCAAAGTTTCTCGCAATTTTCACAATTTTTAAGTGCATACTAAAATTTATGCAAGCCAGATACATCACAGGTATCCAAAAATATCAGACATCTATGGGCGATGGAGTATAATGACTATGTTTAGGTAACCTCGCGAAAGATTTTATATTCTTAAAATGCAGAGTTTCAAGAGAATTTCATAGAATTTCAAGATTACTCGTGAAACCTCCTGGCAAGTATGCGAGTGTGAACAAATTTGAATTTTGCTAAATGTCTCACCGATTAAAACATTTTTGTCCCTCTTCTTTTTCCGATCAGCCTCCCTATACAGATTCACTTGGATTGTGTTGACGGAAGGTAGATGATGGAAGTCGAAGTGCTCGCCCCAGAAACAGAGGTCTGCCTTCAACTTTGCGGTGGTCCTTGCATACAGGGTGCTGTCCAGACATACCTCGCAAAAGTATCTCTTCTTTGCTGGCACGCCCTTCGCTTCCAACAGCCAAATCTGCAGGGAATTGTCCGTACGTCGCGTTTGCTCAGCGTCTGGTTGAACTGATTTCCTTAAACTGGATTCAACGTACATCATGAAATTAGAACATCAACAGAAAAAGAATGAAGAAACTTTGCTTATGATGCGATGGTTATCATTTTGGAAGATGTGGAACATGTAAAGCGAAATGTGAAACGAGTAGGTCATTTGAATACAATATTAGGTTGTCCAGAAAGTTCGTGGCAATTTCTAAGAAAAATTCAAAAGCATATAATATATATACATGTATTTATTGAATTACATAGGTGCCATTTTGTTCCGCAACCTTTCCACTTTTTAAGGGATGTATACATGTTATTTGTTTTCAATCATTTCGATATGTTCAGATCTGTACTACCTACCAAAAATCGACATGGACTTTCCGGGCAACCTAATGAATCTACGCTTCGTGTACACTGTTGAATCAATTTTTGTTTTTAAAATCAACATTATTAACGGTCAAGTATTTTGCTGTTATACATTGAATGGTAATGTATGGGTTGTTATACTATTCATTGTGGAGCTAAACGAGTTAATCCTCGATGTAAGATGTAGAAAATAAAGGATAGGATTCATGAATTTTGATAAGGTTATTAAAGTGAATACACCGGCAGATCTCATCTTATGTAACTTTCAGTTATCTAAAAATAGAGTTTTGATCTCATAGGAACCTTCATCGGTTATTCGTCTGATACTCAATGGATTAATAGTTGCACGATTATTTCCTTCGTGTTCTTTCAAGACTTAACATTGAAATCGTTACAGATACTCAGAAAAATCTTCAATTCCACTGGCATCAGATCCAGTTCGCCTGTAGAATAATCAAGCGATCCTCGGCGCCATGTGTCTTCCAATCGAGTAAAGTTAAAGTAAACGCGATGTGGGTCAAAACGGATAGCCATTCTCCGAGCACAATACTGGTATGACTTGGCACTTAGAAGACTCGTACCGATTCATCGACCTCGTGGAGCACTCGACCCCTACGCGGCAATTTATCGCGAAAGAAAAAGAAGACAGAGGAACGGTACCAACCTGTGTAACCACTGGTCCCGTTCGTGAGCGGTCCTGCAACTGAAATACTTGGGCCCACCGGTGCTGGGCGTGACCTGGAAGCAATGAGGTCTTCCAAGCAGGCTCGGATGCAACGGTGTCACGGCCGCGAGATCCATCGAGGTCACCGCCTGTCCGCAGAGGAGGGACTCGTGTGAACGACAACCCCGTAGACCTGCGCCCCGTTGCTTCTGTCGCTCTAACTTCGTCACGCTTTTCGTTCTCTTGAGCGGGTTCGAGCGGAACGATCTCTTCGAGAAGAAATTCTGAAAATAAAAATGACGAATGGTAGATGAGTACCGCGTGGATGGAGTTTTGGGATCGGGCTTTGCTTTCGATTCGTTTCCGGTGTCGCTAGGTCGTCCTTCGTTCGAGGAGGAAGCTCTTCAAGGTGTTTCCGAAAACATTTTTAATCCTTATTTGGATTCTAAGAATTCTTTTTACTATTGGGTTGTCCGGAAAGTTCATGTCGATTTTTGGTAGGTGGTACAGGTCTGAATATGTCGAAATGGTTGAAAACAAATAACATGTATACATCCCTTAAACGGTGGAAAAGTTGTGGAACAAAATGGCATCTATGTAATTCAATAAATTCATGTATATTTATTATATGCCTTTGAATTTTTCTTAGAAATCGCCACGAACTTTCTGGACAACCTAATATAAGCGATTACCAACGTCGAAATGGTTTTATGGTGTCGTTTGTAAAGACGAGGTATGTTCTTTCTATCACGTGAAATTCACGAATGCTTATAGTGCAACTTTCAGTGATTTATTGCGTTCATTCGCTTTGTGTTACTGTAAATAAAAATCGTTTCGAGTTACGTCATCGCATGTGTCATTTTAGCACTGTAGCGAACAAGGTTGATTAATTGAGTGACAGCTCTGGCAAATTTCTAACGACTTATTAATGTTATTGGTATCATTAAGAAACATTATTTTTAACGACAACAAATATTTTTGAAATTAAAATTAAAAAAATATTCCTAACAATACCATATAGTTATTCGTATTATTAGGAATCTTTATCCCCAATCGCGCTAAATATTTAAATATCATAGAATTTAATTTTTGTCCTGATTCACTAAAATTTTTAAAAATTCCTAGCATCCTGTTATTATTTATATTACTGCTATTACTTGTATTAAATATCATAGAATTTAATTTTTGTCCTGATTCACTAAAATTTATAAAAATTCCTAGCATCCTGTTATTATTTATATTACCGATGTAGAGCATAATCCTGATAACTACATATTATTTCAGCATTATATACAAGAATACTGGAAGATATAGAATACTCCTGCATCGTACAACGTTACAAATTTATATATTATATTATCATTTCTAACCACACGCAACATTTCAACAAACGAGAAAGAAATACAGGGTGTTCGGTTCGGAAATATGGAAATATCTAATCAGAGCGTGGAGAATGTCAACAGACACCCTCATCGTTTATGCGCGTAATCCAACATGCCCCGTCTCCCTACGCATATTTACCCTGGCAGTGAAGTAGTTCAAGATCATGCTGATAACCTTCTCCTCGTCGTTCTCCTCCATCGGTTTTATACACATTTTTCTCCTGGTCATTCGAACACTGGCGCGTGAGAGAACACAGCAGATATTTCCTCGTGTACGCGAATTCCGCGACGGAAAAGATCAAGCGTCGGGGATCTCCGTCGTGGAAGCAAAACCGTAACACATTGCACGCAAATTCATCCTGTCTCTTCGCTAAACACTTTCGTCGTATTTTCGATCCACGTCAAGGGAAATGCAAAAATATCACTTTTCAGTCGCAATCAACGTTCATCAATCTCCACGCGTGATGCGTTTAACGCAACTAAACAACGACTTATCACTGTTGAGTCACCGATACTCGATTTAACGTCTTCGCAGTGTAGAGAGGTAGGAGAATTATCATCTAGATAAAAAGTAACGATTAACGAACGTGAGATGAAGCATGTTTCATTCCTTATTCGTTTAATTGAAACCTAGATTAATAGAATCTAATTGTGCTTCGAATGAATCACATCAATGAATGAAAGCTTATGTAGAGAATGAGTTCACCTGTTGTATACTCATCTATATCTATATAAATAAAATTGATGTATTCGTCTGACTATTTGTTCTGGCTAATCTCCGGAACTACTGAGTCGATTTTAAACATTTCTTCTGTAGTAGAAAGCTACGCTACTATCCCTGAGTAACATAGGCTACGTTTTATTTTGATACAAATACATTTTTAATGTGAAATCTGAAAAGTTATGGCATCGTTATAGTCGCAATGAGAAATATCGATTGAAATATCCGAGTTACGGAAAACAAAAGACAGACACCTATTGATTCACGAGAGAACACGCGGTTGAGTCAGTCGAACCCGAATGACATAAAATAAATAGTATTCCACGCGGGTAAAACCGCGAGGCACATCCAGTAGTAAATATTTTCCCTTACTCATTCCAGGCTCATTCCGAAGCTTTACTTTAACCAAATCACCAACCAGTACTCATTTTTTACTTTTGAGCTTCTACACTCTCCTTTCTTTCCTATACAAGGTGTTCAGGCTGTTACTAGCCAGCGTTTTTCTCGTAAATGGTACTTACGACACAAAAATGAAAGAGGAAAAATTTATACTGTTTTTTTTTGTGTGCAATGTAACCAGGTATATAGATCTTTTGTATTTGTACTATTTTCGGAGAAATGAAGGTGACCTTCATTGTGCTTCAAATGTCTTTGTCAAATGTCAGTTTTTTAGATGGAATGTTATATTTTTTGTACAAAAATATGGTAGAGTATCGGATTCTAAATAAAAAAGTATTGACCTTTATTAGCCCTAAACCTAATAGGTAACGAGTAATTTCACTTTGAAGGTCACCTTCATTTCTCAGAAAAGAGTATAAATACGAAAGACTTATCTACCCTGGTTACATTGCACATAAAAAAAACAGTATCACTTTTTCCTCTTTCAGTTTTTTGCCATATGTACCATTTACGAGAAAAACGTTGCCTAGTGAAGCCTGAACACCCTGTATATGGTAGTCTTAGCCCAAAGTCTAGTTTCCGAAACCCATAATAAAAGGTCCATCCTCCAAGTCAGTTGTCAGTTTTACCACGGCCAGATCAGTTTGTAACGACACGTTGAAATTTATAATAAAGTACTGTTTTCCGTGAACGTCGGTCTTTAATTGAACAATGCTAACAATAAGTTAGATACCCTGTTTCCTGTCTCCGATATCGAGGTATCGAGCTGAATCACGAATCGTTTCGAGTTTTGTGTTCACGACACAATACCCTCCGTGGGACTTCTATTCAGATACGGAAGCACGAGCCAAGAATTCCAAGCAATCCCTGTCTCAGGTATCGTTTCGAGGCCCCCCGAAAACGGAACCCATGCTTTCAAGCACACCCAGGTACCTCTTCCAGGTCTTCGAGTTCCGCTGACAAAGAGCCAGGGGATTTAAATCGACAGGCTCTTCGAATCAGAGTTTGAATCGGTATTACAAATACTGGTAAAATATCGGTATTTTTAACCAACTTCGAAAAGAAGGAGATTACTCAATTCGACACGTGTATATTTTGTTTTTTACCGATTACGCCAAGATGGCTACCAATCTGATCGAAACTTGCTGCCATTTGGTCCCATAAAAAAGCATTTGGCCTTGTTTTATTTTTTACCACTTCATATCAATTCGTATCGCAAAAAGAGTACTATTACGTCGTTTAATTTTACATTAGATGTTTACTATTCAAGTTACGTTATTAAGTTTCAACGTACAAGTTTTATATGCAAAAGAATTTGTATATAAATATAAGTTTTCTCTTTATGAAAACACCTGAATTCGATCTTTTGATACGCAAAAATAATACCAGTATGACACACTTCGTTTTCCAATGACAAGAAGTTGGTCGAACTTGCAACCTGCGCGATTATTCCTTAGATTTCACTGTTTTATTACTTTAGAACAACCTTTATATGTTAATGTTACATTTTCTAGAGACACCAATGCTTCAATTTTTAACGACCAAGAAATATTAATTTGCACCTATTTCAATTTCAATTTTCACCACCTGGCATCATTTTCAGAGGAACATCACCCTGAGTATTCCCCAATAAACTCCTGGTCATTTAGAATTCACAATTTCCTCAAAGAAATATCACAACTCGTTTCAACGTTAACGAATCTCAGTCGTTGCGAATAGAAACTTCGTAGACAACTACCAGCATCGTCTCTTCGTCTACCTGTCTGCTTAAAATGTCTGCTTTTCCAATAAATATCCCAGACATCTTCGTCGAGTTTCGCTGTCCATTAACAGGAGGAAATTCGCGACCCGCAGACGACGTCGAAACCGACAGTTCGTTCCGCTTCGACGGAAAACGCGCCTGGTATTTTCAGCAGTGGTTTGCTGCTCGCTTTTCGTTGATCGCCGAGGTTGTCGACCTTTCAGCCCGTCTGAACTTAGCCTTTGATGTTCCTTTATTTGGCAACAAGTCTCTTATTTACAGGCGTGCATGCCGATGAACTATCGCTGCCACTCGTTCGTGTTCATCGAACCGAATTCGATGGAAAATTTTGAATTTTTTTTTTGATTCGTCGGAATTGGTCCCTCAAAAAATCAAGAAAATTCAAAGAGTATATGCATTCTAATTCTCTGGAAATGATGGTTGTAGGTTTACGAAGGTCTCAGTATCGATTCCGAAGTTTTTTAGACGGTTAATTATTCTTCCAGCTTCCTGTTTTGCGGTGAGTCATGTCCGTCAGAAGGTATTGTCAGATTTCAGAAGAGGATGGAAAAAGGAATTACTTCCTGAAGTCAATTTCTGTAATTAGACTTCTCGAGTTTCTTTACGTCGACCATTCAACGCGAAGATTCTTTTAAATTCAACGATATGCAAGGTGTTTTTAAAACACTCGACGTTTTAAATTCTGACTGTTTTGATTTGAAATTCTTTCAGCAAAGATTTTTACGAATAAGTTCAACTTGACGTTAAATCGATCACTCAGACTTCCAACTAAAATTGGATGGAATTTGATGATTTCAATATAATAATGGCTACATCGTTATTGTTCACAGATACATGTTACTACTAGCCTTGAAAAATGAAATTTGTTCATTTTCATTTTAAAATAAGCCTTTATCGTTTTCCACGCACCCGTATAACAATTATAAGAAATATAAACAATGTCAACGATGGAAATTTAAATCGACTAGTACATACAGTGTACACATAGTCGCCAAAAATATGATTAACCAAAGGCTCCTCAGAAGTTAGAATAAAATCTAACTGTAGAAAGGAAATATTTTTCAAGTCAACACGAATTCTAATACTTCTGGAAACTTTTCTAATAGATCATCCAACAGCTGAAATCCTTCAACAGTTACTCAAATTTTCACACGTTACAATTTTCACAAATCCTTGCAATTTGTTGTCAAATTCCCCAATGTAAAAATCAATTAAAATTTAAATATCATAACACACTTAATTTCCCTCCTATCGGCCACAAATCACTTCAAAATACATCCATCTTCATCGATTACCAAGATTCTTAGGAGTAGTTTCAAAAATAACGAACACTTCCAACGCAACGATGATCCGAATTAACTAACACTTTACTACCGTTATCGAGGAAACAATTTATCCAAACGTTTTCGAGACGCGCTTTGAAAAGTGTCCCGAGAAGTAGATGATTTCGTGGCAAAATCTCGTCGTGTACTGGCGCAGATGTTGCTCATCCGCGTAGCCGAAGTCAAGGGATCCTTGGGGCGCACCTTTGTACCGCGACCAAAAACCCTGCCCCTGCATTCAGGTGAGGCAAAACGGGTCACCCCCTGGCCGCTTAGCCCCTCGTCCGCCGTGGCACCCGGTAAGAAGGACAAAAACGTCTTCGAGGGGTTTTCAAACGACCTCATGCCAACTTCTACGCGCAGCTGGGACACGCTTAACGACGAATGACGAGAAGATCCGCTGTTTGCGCTTGTTTAGTCTTATTGCAACTGTTTTCGGAGGACTCCGAGAAACTAACTTCTTTTTGCACAAAACAAGTGCAACGGGGGTTTTGCTGGGTGGAGGGGGGCGGGGCGGGGCGGGGAAGGGCAATTTCATTTACCGATCGCTGTGAATCCTTTCACATTTAGTTTGCAAATGAATTCCTGATGCTTCATTTGCAACAATACATTGTTCATAAATATTGTTATTTCACGAAGCCTATTGGTTATAGATTGCCACTAAAAAGCGCGAAATAAATTAATTTTTGGGAAAAAAAAATATATATATATATACTTCGAAAAGCATTGACCGACATCGAAAAATTATTACGGTTTTAACGCTGCAGTTGACCAATATGAGGATAGAAAATGCAACCTTATATTCAAGTTGCTAAATAATTTACTAGAAATAAGAATTTATGTATTAATTGTGATGATTTAACAATTTTGTATCCTTAATTGTATCGATTGAATTTTAATGCAATACCTTATATTTAATTGGAAACATTTGTAACGAATTTTTTCTGTATAACACGATAGTAAACATTCGGTGATGCAGAAATGTATCAGTATTTGTGCAAAGTAATAATATTTAAAACTTAAATATTATTTTTCCTGTATTCGTAGCCTTATTACTTTTCAGATATATACGGAACTACGATAAAATTAAAAGAATTGCAGGTTGAGGAGTTACATAAAAATTTATTGAGGAACAGCAGTACGTGTCTAACATTCTCCTTCTTATGTATTACAAAAGTGGTCCAAGTCAATTATTCAAACCACTTTCATAATTTAGAAATCAGGTGTAATTATTTATACTTTTTTCCATTTTTTTAATACAATTTTTGCAGTAGTAATAATTTCCCCAATTAATTCCCCTTGTTAAAACCACAATACTATTATTACTATGATAAATGTTTTTAAAACAAACAAAAAGTAAATCCGATTTCTCCATTATTACATAAACTCAGGAATACATGAACACGAGAAATTACTATCTCACCACTTTCACATTTACTGACACATTTTTATACAGTTCTCCGAATCGTGCATTCAGACATTCTTTTGAATGTTTTCCTAGTTGGCAAGCATCTGCTGGAAAAGTATTCTGCAATCAGGCACCTTGCCAAAACAGAGTTGCAATCGCCAGTTAAATGAACATCTGTCATTTCTGGGTGTCTGTGTGGTCTGGCATTATCTTTCCAAATAGAAACTTTCATAAAACTGTATTACGAATGTTAAACACGTACTAGTCTTAATCATAAAGTAGATAAATAATTCACAGAGTTTACAAGCATTTACAAACAGTTAGGAATGCCACGTAAGATGAATATAGTACTGATAATAAACAGCTGATTGGACTCAATGCGTCAGCTCGTTACATAATACTACACAAGCCAATTACTCAACTTAAATCGCTTTAACTGATATCGCAGTTTGTAAAGAGAATTATTGTATTACAAAAGTGTCTGGAACTGAGACGTATGATCAAGTCTGACGAATGTTTATATGAACTTTTGTCACTATTTACAATCTTATGACATATCTTATTCTATATTTACGATTTAATTTAACAATCTAATTTTACAATTTTATTTATAAGTTTGCAATACATTTAGTAAACTATATATAATATATATATATATAAGTTTCGGATTCAGAAATTTATAAAATGCGTAAAAAGGATGAAGGTTATGTTAAACCAGGCGACACGTGTTGTTGCAGTGAGACAATACTGTAATTATAAAACACAAATATATATACAGCTTATCACACAACAAAGAATTATCATCTAATAACACTAATGATTATACCTGAATCAACACACTTGTCGGTATAAGCAATAATTAATACGAATCTTAAGTAAAGTTAGCACGTGTGCGACTATGACAGTACAGTTAATCGGCCATTGCCTCAGTGTCAGTCATGTGACGTCAGCGTTACGCGCGGTTAAGTTTGAAAGTCGTCAAACTTACATATATATAATAAAGTTTATAATACAAAATTATAACATTTAATTTACAAGATCCTGATCTTTAAACCTTTTGCATCTTGTAGAGCTTGTCTCCCAGTTGATCCAGTTATCGAGACATTTAGCGATTGGTCATTTTTTACTCGATTTCATTTTTGGCAAAAAGACCAAAAAATTTTGTACTGCTTCTTACTCCGAGACGGATGGACCAATCGGATTGAAACTTCTTGCACCTGGAGCACCATCGCTGCCACTGGGTACCATAAAAAAAACGTTCGACCTGGTTTTAGTTTTTACTAGTTTATATTACTTTTTATCCAAAAAGATTACTTTTTCGGTTTTTTCCAAGAAAAATGACAAATCCAAGCATGTTTTGATAACGGGACCAACTGGGAGACACGCTCTACAAAACGCAAAAGGTTTCATCCGTAATCGGCGAGCAGACATAAAAATATATATAAAAGAATAACAAAAATATACAAGTCGAATTGAGTAACCTACTCCTTTTTCGAAGTCGGTTAAAAAGAAGTGGACGAACCACCTGCAGCTTGCACAGCCTCTGGAAGGCAATCGCACGTGAGATTTGAGAACACCTGCGTCCAAGAGCCAAGACACCGGGTCGATATTTTCCATACTGCGTCGTCCATCCACTTTTACATCTCCCCCAGAGGAAAAGAAGGGTGTCGGTTTACGTAACGAAAATTGAGGCGAAGGGCAAAGGTGACTTCCCCGTAAAAGGAGTCCCCTATGAAACGAGGGAGAGAGTTTATAGGATAGAGAAATTGTTGCGAGGTGTGCGGCTCAAATGTTAACAGTACCAGTGATGCTATAATTCGATCATATCGATCGACCAGGTTCGATGACGTAACTGAACGATCTGGCTCGATGCGATTTTTTATTCAATTAGGATGCAACAATTGCCCTTTCTCCACGACAAAGCCTGAGAAACGAACGTTTTTGTTGGGGAAAATTGCAGACACATGTAGGTGAATATTTGGTGAATAATATGAAGAATGAAACTTCGAATTAAGTAATGGCAATTACGTTAGCATTGGTATATTGATATTTTATACATATATGAAGGAGAACTGTACAAGAAGAATTGTAGGAGTTACAAGGAAGTCAGAGACAAACAAATCTTGAATTTTTCAAGAAAATAAAAATGCTTTCGTATTAATTTTTGAATGGTAGCAGCATTAATGTGGTCCATGTAAAATGTTTCCGTATTAATTTTTTAAATAACCAGAATATTCTCTAAAAACCTGGGAATCTCGTTTAAAACTATCATAAAGCAATCATGAGGAACAACGTTGGAAAATAAATTGCAAAGTGACGATTAGTAGAAAGCTAGGATTAGTTTAGACGAAATCCGATTCAAAGGCGACGATAAAATCAAGCACGTTTAGAAAATATTTCGAACGCTGAATGAAAAGTCCTCGGATTCGAAGAAGAAAGGGGGAACACAATGGGCATGATGTTCAAAGTGCTTGTTGTTTGTCTGAATAAAAAGGAAGATGCACGGAGCATCGGAGACGATTCAATGCACCGAAAGGCACGAGATATCGAAACTACGTGATCGGAAAACCGAAGTCGCGTTTTTTCGTGCCTCGAAAGCGAAATGTTCCACAGAAGGGAAACGCGCGATGGAAATTTCTAAAGCTTGCTACTTTAACCGGAAGCCGTGGATCTAAGCTGCAACAAAAGAATCGTCCGGCCATGATTTATCTTTTGAAAATCAGAAAATCTCTGGGCATACATGAAACGACTCGTGAAAATATACATATAAAATACGAAACACTGATAACAAGTAGACTGTAGATTTGATGCATTTATGACGTACAATAACATAGAAAACATACATAATATATACAGAAATATGTTCAATATATATATATTCAACAATTATTATAATAATATTATATACAGAATGTATGTTCAATATATTTAACAATGATTATAATAATATTGTTATTTTGTTTTGTTTAAGTGCACACACCTTTTGGTTATGTTTAGCATGTGTTTATCACAATAGTTTATATTATAAATACATACATTTCCAATTTAGTAATAAGTGTGCAAATAGAAAATTTTATTTAATCTTTTATAAACTATAAGAGGAAACTATTCCTTGGACATTTATGTGTGTTCATTAGTTAATAGTGAAAGTAAATAATGTGGAGCTAGCAAATGATCTTACAAAAAAAAGTTCATGAAAGAGGAAATATCACGGAGGAGAGGTTCGATAGAAATTACGGAAACGGAGTGAAGACTTCGTACGTAAGAAATGTTTGAAAATAAAACAAAAAGTTAGACATTTCAAATGATAATAATAATTATAGTTCGTTTATCTGTAATTTATAATTTTCTTTCTCGAGCTTAATATCGATAAAACGATATATGATGTTGATTTTAACCCACTTGAAATTTCTTTTTAACTCTACATTTAGTTCAAATAATAATAATAATAATTTTAGTTCATTTATCTGGAATTTGTAATTTTCCTGGTCCAAGTTTGACGTTGATGAAACGTCACGATATACGAAGTAACATGTAATTAGATTCAGAAAACGGAAATCCGTTGGTGTATCGACGCTGCTCGCGATGGAACAGGAACAATAAATTCCGAAGAAGAGGACTCCTTTATCCTCGCCTCGTGTCCCGAGTCAGATCTAATCTGCAAGTCTAATGCACTTTGGCGCAACGGTGACAGATTCGCCCAAAGTATTTCTTGCGATAAGGATCTACGACGGAACAACCATACCGAAGATCTTCCTCGACACACAAACCTGGGAGACGCCTAACGTTAATTGCGAGCTCGAGGCGCCACTCATGGTCGCGATAAAATAATTACTCCAAGATATTTCGCCAATTAACGCTTTTTACGCCTCCCCTGGCATTCTTCGCGTGTCGCAAATGAAGCCGTCAATGAACCATAATGCCCAGTAATTACTTTGCGATAGTAATTCAAAACAATTCGTGATAATTTATTTCGCGATGATAATTCTGTTGGAATTGTCGATTCTAACTTGGATATTCTTAAATGAAATACGTTGAAATGATTTAACTTGTACCACTAAAAAAGTATTTTCTAACGTTTATCGCCGATTCGTCGTAATTTATTCCGTCATAATATTTCAGAACGATATGCTATAATTATCTTATTTGTTAGTATAGAGGTTACACCGAGTGGATATTTGTTCGAGTTGTAAAAGTACACTCGAATACATGAAATTACATATCATAGATTAATTTTAGTACTGTTTACTTGACTTTATCCATGACATACAATTATATGTATTTAAATGTATATATTAATAATATAATTATTAATACGGACGTTATTTTTACACACTGATTAGTCCTCAGTCCTTCAAATTAATTTTCATTCCTCTGGATATTACTAATTCATTACGCTAATATTAGAGTATAATTTTCATATATATATAAATATACATTTGTTACGGTCGCTAATAATTTTGTGTAATAATTCAAAATAACTTAGAATAATTTATTTAAATGGATGTATACATGCTTTCAATTATCTGAGAAAAAAGATGACTAAGAATTGTTTTGAATTATTATCAGAAAATAATTACTGGGCGTAAAAGTATTACAAGATAAGCTGAATAAATAAATCTTAAATTGTCTATCAACGTTTCAATCGTACTCCGCTTCAAATATGAAACGTTTGCAAAGGTTGCCAGTTTAAAGCAACAAAGAACAAAGCCATAAGTAACTCAATTTCATTTGATAAAACTTATCACGCGAAAAAATTCGAATACATTCAGTTAACTACATTTTTAAGCTAACTGCACATTTATTTCTCTACCGTTATGTAAATGGCCAGTATACAACTATGAACCTTTTACGAATAGAATGAAACGGTTGAGCGAGTTAAAATTCCATTTTGAAAAGGAACACTACCTCCCGATCGAAATCAACGACCTCATTCCGTGAAACGAATTCGCCCGAACAAAGCACAGTCGCGAACAGCATTATCGGAGATCAGAAATTACAGTGAACGAAAATTGCAGGGCTTTAAAAGGAACAAATGAAGTCTACTTACGACGATTCTGTTGGGGGTGACGTCCAAGGGTCGTGCTCCGAGGACAGGGGTGGCTGGTGCGCTACCCCTCCGACAGGCCTTCTCGTAGGACGTATCTGAAACATACGGGAACGTTTGTAATTTAGCACAGGGTAATTGGACGAGTGGGCGTTTCCGGTGCAAGATGGTGGGGGGCAAAGGATAACGTTAACTGTTGCATCTCGTTTCGGAAGCGAATGGTAATTCGGTCGCAGCGAACAGGTAAACTGAAACCGTCGTTATCGTGCATATCTGAGGGCAACCTCTGTTCTGAGACGCAATTTTAAAAAATTGTTTTCAATTTACAAATTAGTCCCGAATGACCTTTTGATATATGGACCGTTTATTTTGAAAGTGGTGTAACTCTATTTTCTCTTGTTTCGAGAAAATTAAAGGTTAACGTATCTGTTAATTAAAAAATTTAGGCAAATTATATGAAGTCTGGCAATGTTTCTACTGTTTTTATCAATATGTAATTTGGTTACATAAATTTGTCTTAGGCGTATTTTACTAAACTGATGTATACTTACGAGATGCATGCAAATGGACTCGCGCCACTTTCAAAATTAGACAATTGTAAAAATCGTTTAATTTCAATTTCGAAAAATCAAATATCACCTGCAAGATAGATAACAATCAAAATTAATTAAACCCGAATTATGTACTCTAATGCTATCGATGCTGTTTTTCTACATTGAAATCTTTATCCGTAGTATTTTCCTATAATCATTTACATAATTTTCTTTTAAACCGAATTCTCCATAAAAAGTTCTATTGTCTTTTAAAAAGTCTGCTTGCTGACTTCCTTGAGTAATAGAACCTCCATCATTGTTTAATATTAATTCTAACGAGTATTTAAGCTTTTAAGTAGTAAATTAAATAGCCTTCGCATTCAATACAAGCATCACGAACACCTACATCAAATTTCATTTGACCGGGACAACAGTAATAGTAATTATAGGGAAACCATAAGCATACAAATTTCAAATATGAATAAGTAGTAATCCTCTGGGCCTGATCCCAAGGAGGCAGGAGAGAATAGAAGAAAGGCCCGCGAGTAACTGGAGACTCTTAGGCAGAGGGGAAGAGTTTAAATCGCTGACCGTAAACAGAGAGGCCGCAGAGAAAGGTCTAGGCCCTGTTTGGGACCTCGCAAGGGCGTTAATTACAGGGCTGCTATTGTTCCACCCCTTCCTCTTCCTTGAGCCGATTTCCGTTGCTGGAAACGTGGATGAAGCGAGGGAGAGCGGGCTCCTTCGAGTTTACGTTGTAATTAATTGTTGTTTTGAAATTAAAATATACTTGAAGGGTAGTAAAAAGTTGTTACACTTTGAGAATGTTATGTAACATTTTTATTGTACCGAGGTTTGGACTTAGGTATCAAAGCCTCCTAGGAATAATAGTATTATATTTTATTTGTGCAAACACGAGTGTTTGATGATATAAAATATGTGAAGCAATGTGTAGGTTACTTTATGCATTTTATATTATTGACTTATATTATTCAATTCATAATACACGTCATATAAATTGTTAGTTGTCTATACTTAAACTGTCGTCGAGTGCAAGGGGTTGATTCACATTAACTTTCTATAACATATGCAAACACACATCTTCAAAACTACAAGATTGAGAAAAATATTACTTTTAATTAATGTCAGCTAGAATTAATTTAGCTCGCAATTAATACCGCTCAAAAATCGGACCGTTAACGCACCTGTGAGAGATTTGGCGCACAAGGAAGTTTGCCCGACAGGATCTCGACTATTAACTCGGTAAAAGAAAAGTCAACGCGTAAATCTGTACCTCGAGATTAAAAAGGACTTCGCATATTTCGAACTCGGTCACAGCGTGGTTCGAGCAATGCTGGAACCACGGTGATTTCAATAACGAGAACGGGCGAGCATTGTGCCTATATCGCAGGGACCATTCGGTGGTCCTTCATAATGACGGAGCGTTACAACGAAAATGCAATGGAAACGTGGACACAATGACTAAGGAGAAGGAGGGTTGAGCAGGTAATGCGACGGTCAGTTTCATTTTATCTCGGTTTATCCACGAACAGAGGAAGCGATTGTTACAACGGGTGCATGTAACTCGATACCTGTTGTTACGTGTAGCTAGCCGCTTAACAATGATTCGTGATTAAAAGTAACGGGCGCCGCGGCAGGTTGTATTCAATCGGAGAACGAATTCGACCGTTATCGCGAGCAATAACAGAAAAAACTGACGACAGATTCGAATTTTGGGTATTGTTCGATGTATTGAAAATTTGGACGAATCGAATAACGAAAACAGAATGTTCTGGTTGCAATAAATATTTATGATGGGCGATATACGAACCAAATTGACCAGAACATGATTTTACAGTCTTTTGTTTAAGTTGATTCTTTACTCTTTTTTTTTTATGCGATCCAAGGTATTACCGCGATGAATCCGTTCGCAAGAATTCATGGTTATTCTTTATTGCTGAAAAGCGGTACAAACGGGTACAAACGATTCTAAAGAATAAGGAAAAAAAAAAGATTTCAAAAATCTCAATGTCGGGTGATGACGATTTTTTGAATTTTTTCTTTTAATTATTAAGCGATGAAGGTACAAACGAAACTATCGGCGGTACAATCAAGTACAAACGATATACTATCATTTTCTATACAAAAAAATTAATTTTTGAAAAGTCGGGTGCCAGGTTCGCACAGCTTACATACAAATGAATGTCCAAAGTATTAAGGAGCTATCGCGAGCAGTATTTAAGTAAATAATTGAGGAAGGAACGTCGTCTTGTAGGGGTTTTGGAGTAGAAGGGCTTCTTGGTAGAAAGGAGTGAAAAGGCACACGGTTCTTGAGCGACTCACCCAGCGCCACGCCCTCGCAGAGCACGGAAACACGTCGCCGTCGGCGTCGTCGCGGATCGCGCATGAATAGCTAATTGACCAGGCAGAAAGGGCACCGGTTCGCGGTTACGGTCGTGGACCCTTTTCCCTAGCGATGGATGCACGGGATCCGTGGCTCTGCAGCTGCAGACGGCTCCCGTGCAGCGAGAAAACGCATCTTTTGTGCCTGACTCGAGTGAACGGAGGCGGTGCACAAAGAGACCTCTCGCTCGGACTGCTGGCCGACCAAATGAATTGTAATTGAAACGAAACCCAGCCAGCACCTATTTCTCCCTTCGTCATTTAACCCTTTTCTAGTCGTTTAGTCAACGATGGAATCACGTGATACGCAAGTCGCGAGTTATTAACGACTCAACGGCGTATCGAGTACTCGACGTTGAATTAATACAGAAATGTCTGTAGAAAGGGAATTACTGGTTGAAGTTTCCAGAGTGTTATTGGTATCCAATATGATTAGTCTCCATAGTCCCCGGATTCAAGGTTCGATACTTAATACGAATTATTCGTATCTGCAGTACTTAAAATCGCAGAAAGTGTACGTTTTTTTTTTCTTTTTTTCATTAACTTAAATTAACTCGGTTAACTTTGTAAGTTCGTACGTGTTAAAAGTTAGCTTTCTAAATTGCATTCACTGAATAACAGGAGAGGTAATGAAAATTTACCCACGTAAATTTCACGGGAATTTCGTCCCCACGTCACGAATCCAAGTCCTTTGATTCGCAAAGATGGAACTTAAATTTAAAGTATCTTGTTTCTCGTGTCCAAATTCTCGTGTAACCACTTCCAATTTAAAATTCTTATCAGCGACTCCGTCACCATTTCGATTTCATCTTCAAACTGTACATAGTCGACCAATGTATCTCTACAATCCATAATTATCAAAATACACACTTCTTAGATACCTGTTGATAGTATCAACTGGACACACCAAACGGTCAACCAATCCAAACTCGAACGCATAAAATCGATAATTCTTCACGAACTAATTGTTCGGGTCAAGTTTTATCAGAAGTCTATACCAAGAGTTCAATTGCGGGTAATTCCATCCATCGCATCGATACGATTCTCTATGGTGACCGTGGACCGAAGAAAGAAAGACTGGAGTGGAATCGCAGTCCATTCAACGGTCAACAATGCGCGATTGTGCCGCTGCAAGGTCGACTTCTCGCATTCCGTTGCATGACGTAATGGCCACGATAGACGTTACCGTTGTCGATTGGATTTTTGGTGGGAGAAACAGACCGCTCGTTAAAACATTCATAGACGAGCCGATTCAAACGTCACGCGAGACCACCCAACGAGGGACCCCGGAACTAACGTACTCTGGAAATCTGTAAACCGTCGCGAAACCGTACAATAAAAAAACGGGTAAAAAAAATGACAAATCGCAAAATGTCTTGATAACGAGACCAACCGGAAGACATGCTCTACAAGATGAAAACTGTTTCATCCCGATTAAACTAAAAAATAAAAAATAAATGAAATAAAAAATTTACACGTCGAATTGAGTAACCTTCTCCTTTTTCGAAGTCGGTTAAAAAAAAAATAGCCTTGCTTCGAGAGTATGTCCCGATTGAATGAAACACGATGTCAAAGAGCTACAAAAGTAGATTCCTCGGTAGATTCCTTTCCTTTAAACTTAAGAAGTACTTCCAAGATGTTGAGCTAACGAAACTTTGAGTTTTCTCGGTATAAGTATCGTAGTATCTGATTAATGAACAATTAATAAAGCTTGACCGAAATGGCGGATGATACTAAAGAATTCTAATGTGTATTTCTCAGTAGCAAAACTAAATTTTCAATGAAAAAAGGAGTCGAAACGTAGGAAATTTTTGTGTTTCGACATATATCGTTGAAGGCCTACCCGAGACCAGTTTTAAAAGTCATCGAAGACAATTTACAGAATATGTAGATAAAAGAATCCTGAACTTCCTAATCGTAAATTAACGCCAGGTTACTAAAGAATCACCAACAGTTTAAATGGCAGACGATGTAAAAGAATTCCAAAGGTTTCAAGAACCCCAAAGGATTCCTCGTGATCCGAAGTAATATATTTGACGAAATACGAAATTTAAACTTTGAAAACGTTCGTGTTTTAACCTAGAAGTCTACTCCAAAGTAATCTTAAAAATTGAGGAAAGGGTATTGACACGATATTTGAACAGAAGAAGCTTAAACTTCTTATTATACATAATTGTAAACCAATAACGGATTACTAATGAACCAGTCTAGGCCAGAACTTGACCTAAATTCCAGATGGAAGTCAAAGAACTAAAAAGATAGATTCTGCGCAAACAGAACGAAATACTCTGATGCAGAATTAATTTTGGAAAAAGTGGAAGAAGAAATGATGGCTGAATATAACGAAGATGATGAAGATGTTTTAATCAAGTAACGAACCAGAAATAGAGGAGGATCATGCAGAACGAAATGTTCTGAAGTGTTCTATTTCGATTCTAGTTCAATTCTATTTCAATAATCCATTAACCCTTTTGCACTCGAGGCCTTCTTTTCTGGTATCTACCAGCAACTCGAGATGCTTCCTTAGCATTTTATTGCCACGAATGCTAAGATTATATTGACATCGAAAATGAGATCTCTAGTTTGAGATTTGAAAATCAGGTCACCTTTGTGTCAACGACAATCACTTTATTGGCACTTCGAGTTCCAAAGAAATTACACCTAAAGAAAGCCTAGTGGTGACTGAGAGTCGCCTCTCGAGTGCAAAGGGTTAATTCTGATATCTCTGTTACATGAACCATTTTATGGGATATTCGCAACTGCCGTTGGTCTGGGTTTTTCGCATCTGTGCAGGTGTAACGAAGAATGCACCGTTTTACAGCAACACTCTTGGTCTCGGCGAACAAAACTGACCCCTCAAACGCAACCGTACTCGCACACCGTCGTTCCTGCAATTGCGTGTACTGTCTGACAGATAAGATCACGATGCAAAGCTTGGCTGGCTGGTCGCGACAAGAAGTGGTCGCGAATTTACGAGCCTGGCGTTCTTCCCAGCCACTGTCTTTAAGCTCGGTGCACAACGGAAGCGAACGAAAGGAGCATCTAATCCTCCATTGTAGAGACAGTGGTGAAAGTGTATCCTACAAACTTGTTCCGAGAAAAGGAAACGTTAAACTAACGGAATCGTAAAACTTGGTCCAGTGACCACGAAATACACTAGATACTAGGTCAGAAAGGGTCGACTTTTACCTCATCAGTCTCCTGGGATATTTTTTTGACACAAGGAGATTTTGTGTTTTAATAGAAGGCCTTTAATAGAACCAGCACATTTCAGATTTAGATATTAGAACCGTAACGGTAACATTATTTTGTTTAAAACGAAGCGGTTAAATATATGTTGAGAGAATAAAGTTATCAAAGTAATGTTTTTGCAAGAGTAATTTCGTACAAAGGAAACGCTATATGGAGCAAATAAATTAATAATTAATTAACCTTCAATCTGTAATTAAATTAATTTACCTGTAAGTGAATTTTCGGAAGGAATTTATTTCTATATCAGCTTTATATACTACAATGAAACTGAATTTGTCTGAACAAATGCTATCTCATCATTTGTCCCTATGAATCGAATAACTTTTGTAAAAACATTTCTTTGATAGCTTCATCTTGTCAGAGATATTGAAACGAAGCACCCTGTACATACAACCGCATCTTTTTAATTACAGGGAAGAGAGACAAAGTAAAATCAAGTTTCAGCCAAAATTAGAGTAAAATCATTGTTAATAGCTGAGTGACTTTAGCTTGGCAGTTGTAGTGTTGAAAACTGATAGATTATTTATTGATAGTATATATATATATATATGAAAAGTATATCGAGTACAATAATCATCGCTTGTTCGGTCTCGAATTGCGCTAGTAACGCTTGTGTAACATAAAACAAAACGGAGGCGCGGATGATTGAAACCGCTTGCCTGCACATAACCCGCGAAATACAAATGTGGGACAAACCCCTTTCAAAAATCGAATATTGTATTACAGTACATACACAGAAGAGAAGTCCTGAAATTTGTAATTTTCGAATATTTTTAAAGTCTATAACTATAAAAGAATAGGCCTTAGACTTGGCTAGCTGATGGAGGTAGAAGAAATAAGGTGATTTCCTGGAACCAATGCTCAAGGTCCTAGAATTATTACGTACGTTGCGGTAATTATTTGAATTGTTCTTTTGTACAAAATGCAAATATTGTACAATACCGTTACGAATTTGTCGAACGAGGTAACAAATTCTTGACGGTTCTTGACGGTTGATAGCATGACGGTTCGAGAATACATCTTCCTCTCTTTCTAAGTGTACTCCGAATGATACATTCGCGCACACGCGTCAAACTGATCGGCCCTGCCAATAGGAAAATCAATTTCGAGCCATAGCTCACACTTTTAGCAATTACAACCTGTTACCAGTTCTACCATTACCGTCGCCTGTGTTGACGCTACTAACACAGGTCAAAATACCGCTATTTTTAATCGAATCTATGTTCTCTTCTATAATTCCCGAGAATAATGAAGAATTACTCAACTATCGAATATCGTGTTACAGATTCCGAAAGGAAATTCGTAAGAATCCCTGTAGCGAATCGACCGGACTAACAAGTGTACTTGGCAACGTTACAAATTGAAAATACTCGCCAACTATATAAGCGAGTCCGATAAATCAGCCAAGTCGGTAAGAAGACCAGCAATGACGACAGCCTCGACTGGTTTTCATTGAAGTCGACCGCTAACTGGTACGATTCATGGGATTCACACGCCATTAGCCTCGGGGATGACTGTTAACGCGTCGAAAAAGGACGCTAAACGACGTATGGGGTGGGTACGTTTAATTTATCGCTTTATTATATAGTGACCAGGGTGTTCACAATGAGTTAGTCATTAGTAACGACAAATAAAATACGTACTCGATTCTTTTTTTCTCTGCGTGGCTGCGTCCACCGTGGAATATCGTCAAATTCGTTACGTACGCGACAATGTTACAAACGCGGTGAATAGAATGTTCGCCGATTTTATTTTATATCTCACTGCGAATCTAATAGTCATGCGAAATGCATAACCTTTTTTTTAGCGGTTATTTATAGACGCGACGACTACTTTGTTATTATGGTTACCATTTAAGTCGTTTATTTTGAAAGCGGATCAAATCCATTCTTGCTAAGAAGACAAATATTATTCACTTAATAATTGCTATTATTTTAATAGGAATTGTATATTAAACTCTTTTACATACATTTAAGCAGGGCTGTAAAGTAACGATTACTTCTCTATTCGTTACAATTTGGAATAATTACTTTTGAATTAGAAAGTAGTTATTTAAGTAATTCTTGATTACTTTGTTTTTTGTAATTATGCAATACTTTATGCTGTACTCGCCCACATTTATTACGAAATTTACGAGTATTGCGAATCGCGACACGAATCCATGGAAAGTTCAAATGTTTACTCGGTGGGAATTAATTTCAGGCTCGATTCGTTTGACGCTCCCATTGGTCGTTAATTAGCGATTGAAGTGACCATTTAATTAAGCGGCGAGAACGCAATTTCGAAACGTACGTTAATTCTGAAAGCTCGATATTTCCACTCACGAAATTGAACGCGAGTCATTTCCGATTCGTTGTTTGGAGTATTTTTGAAATCGTTTTTATTCGTTTGTTTTCTTTAAAAGAATGCGAATTATTTGATTTTTAATAAAATGAGTGTATTGTGCGAATCACAATAGGATTTCATGTTAGCTCGTTAGGGTGCCCGTCTAGTCTAGTTTTATATCTGAAACTTTTACAAGTTACTTCTTCAGTTATCGATTTAATTTTGTGATTTTTACAGATTTCGTTGTTACGCGCGTACAATAGTGCGTTTATTCAAATTCTAAGTACGATGATTTGTAACTACTCCGATATTGAAATATGAGTTTTAGCTGCCATACCCCATAGCGCAGCACTCTAAGTCCAGATATGTTCAATAATTCTTTTGTAAATCAGTATTTCGTTTCCCAAGCTTAGTTTCGAATATTTGCCAAATTAGCCAGTACATATTTCTTTCTTCTGGACAGATTTGCTTGGTCTTGGCCAGTATATGATGTCTCCATCTAAATCATAAATCCAGATCAGTGATGGGCAAAATCGTAATCGCAAATACGAATACGATTGTAATCGCATCGTTTCGAGTTGTAATTACGAATACGACCCTATTTTTAAAGGTTTACAGCCATAGAAATTCATTACCTCAAAACCGACATCATATTCGTGTTCCTCGCATTAAAAGACATAGAAAACCATGCTTTCGTCAAAATAAAATTTTTTTAGAAAAGTTACCCTATCTAGCTCCTCTATGGGCACGAATTTTAATTGAAAATTTTTCATTTTTGATCTCGACGAATGTATGGTTTTCTAAGTTTTTTGGGGCGAGGAACACGAATCTGAAGTCGGTTCTGAGATAAAGTATTTCTATGGCTGTAAACCTTTAAAAATACGGTCGTAATCGCAGAAAAGCTTGCGAATATGATTTTAATTCTAAACGCTGAAGAAGTTGCGATTACGACTTCCGTCGTAAACGCAGAAAAATTTGCGATTACGATTTTGCCCATCACTGATCCAGATGCATTCCTGAGTATTCGAAACGAAACGAGTATCCAGGCTCCAATATCGAATCCTTCATCCCTCCAGTTTCGTCACTGCCCCAACACCCGATAGCTGTTGGATTCGACTTCTCGATGTTTCATCGGTCGTTGCACCGGTTATTTTCGCAGGCGACGCCCCAGCGTATGCACGCGTCGTCGATTTTTCTGCAGGCGTCGACGCTGGAGTCCATCGGAAAGCTATCGGCGAACAACACGGTGTCGCGTCACGGGCAAACTCGTGGCGAGCTGACCGGGGTTGCTTTTTAAGGGCGTTTCCAGCTGTCCGTCGCCCATTGTCCGCTCGTGGAATTATTTATAGGCGAAGGATGACCAAACACAATTTATGCCAGCGGTGCACGTACGCGCGGCGCAGGCGACGATGCATTGTGGGCGACGACGACGTAAACGACGTCGCAATCGGACGAGCCTGTCGCCAAAAGGAACGCGTTACCGCGCTATCTGCGGGGATGAAAGCGCGAGTTCTGACCAGACCGAACGAACGAACCGTGGTTCGCTTGAAGACTGAACTGTTTGACGGAAAGGTATTGTAGAATAGAGGAATGGAGGGCCGTGGTGCCAAGTACGATTTTTTTAACCGTTTGCGCTGACAAAAAATTCACCGACGCGTGTACCAGAACAATACATAGTTCTGTCTAGTCTAGTGTAACTTAGGGATGGCATGAAAAATCACTGACAGTGATTTTTCACGGTGCCATACAAAACTGAATTTAGTTCCCTGCTGGCTCTTATAGAACAAGGCAAATTCTTGATACTAAGCAATTGTCTATCTATCGTCAATCTAAGCAGCAACTAATAAATTTTCAATTTGATCATTGATGTACCTATGTCTCTTTTGTTTGACGCATTTCAAATTACGCAATGACGTCCACGATTTCACGCTGGATCCTTCGCGTGGTTAATCGTTTTGCAAAAGCCGCTCGAATTTCAATTTCGGAAAGTTATCGCGTAATTTTGTTTGACGTTCGGTTGATAAACGACGTTACGGTAGGCGTCCCTTCGTTTCGCACACAATCGCGCACGCATCGATACATCTGGAAAAGCGATTTCTAATGGCGAAACGGATATTCAGTGATTTGTCGGAAAGGAAAATCCCTAATTTATGATCCTCCCCACAATGGTTAGATATCCGCGTGGCCTGACCCCAACACCTCGATCAAAGACGCAACCGAATATCGTATGTTTGTTTGGAGATTAGCCATCCAGTTGGTTGTTATTGGAAAAAATGCAGAAAGGCTACCTGTGATAAAAATATATATGTACAGATCGTTTATAATCGATACAATGAACGGTGGCATGTTTTATGGAAAATGTGGAACCATTGTGGTGGAAAAGTCGTTTCCTAGATCAGTGGGTATGTATGCAACAGTGTCTTTTATTTATTTATTTTTCTTTTCTTTTCTCTTCAGGGAATTGATATTTTGGAGGATGGAGAAATAGGTGGGGGAGAATGGTGAGAAATTTTATAGTTGTTTTTCTTATGTTTAGGGCCATCGAAATAAAGGTTCTCGTATTATTAAACTGCCTTTTATGCAATACTTTTACGCGATACATCTCTCAGATGAAAATATCAAAAATTAGAAATTTATATTAGTAGAAATATGTATCTCGATGTGGTTGTGACAAATATATATTATGTCTGATTTATAAAAAATATATTTCATAAATATATAGTTATGATAAATATATTTTGTCATATACATACATGTATGATTGATATGTTTCGTGTTACATTTGCAATAAATATATTTCCAATGTTTTTCTCTAATTGATCAAAGAGCATAAACTACTTATACTATTATATGTACTGACTTTAAGAGCAAAAAAAAAAAAAAAAAAAAAACAAATGAGACTTACATTTTAATTAATGAAGTATTTAAATGTGCACTGAACACTTCATCTTCTACTATACCCATTTCAATTGAGAATGTGAAATATAAAGAGTATAAATACTAAAGAATCTGTTAAAATAATTGAAATGTTAGTTAAAAAGTTCTTAATCACGAAACACGTCGAGAAAATCAACATTCAGATTTGAAGGACTGTCGTAAATTATGTGTCAATGAATAAGAGGGCAAAGTGAACACATTCTCCATGATAATCGTCGGTAACGATCGCGGCATATCGCAATTCTGGATCACTGGTTCGGTGCACACGTATGCGTATCAATCCCGATGCATTAGCGCGTTATAGACTTTCGAATTCTAATCGGGAGAACGAGAAAAACTTGTTCGTATAAACTCGACCGTGTTCTCGGAACTTTCTTCGATTACACTCCAGCTGAAGCGTGAATAACACCTTTGTGGCCTATGGTCGAAGGTGCAGTTGTGCTAGAATAGAATATAATGCGAGAAATAATACGTCCTTCTCGCTCTGTTTCAATTTTAAAAAGAACACCCGCAAGAATAGTATTGCAATGTGAGAAAAGCTTGTCGAAGTCGAAGTCGTAATTTACAGTTACAATTGTTTGTGAAACTGTTTCTTGTATCATTTCTCACGGCCTACTAATCTACTTAGGCTTCATAAAAGTATAGATCAATGATGTAAAACAATGTGATCCTTGCTTTAAACTGGTGAATTCTGTTATTTAGATTGTATCGTATTTAACTATGATTACATGAATATTATTTTGTAACGAGATCTCTCGTGTAGTAGTCTCACTCTCTCAATGAAACAAACGAACACGCGTATTTAATATATTTAAACAGATTGAATATATATTTAAAATCTAGTTCACAAACACATACACATAAGATACACTTAAATTTTATTACATACGCAATGATCTTCCTGACAATATTATCGCAGGTAAGAAGGAGAGTCGAGGACAAGGACGAGGACGAAAAGGAGGATCTTGGATTCGCTGACACATTCGGAACCCGTAGCCGTTCGCGGGACCTTCATCGTGAGATAAAGCCTGTTTACCTGGAAGGGAATAATTATTCGCGGGGAACCAGTTCCGCGAGCATGGCTGCGCGTGCATCGTCTGTCGTGAAGTCGCCGTAAAATATCGCCAGATCGTGTTTCTCCGGGACGAGGAGCAGGGCTCGATTCTGGGTACAAGCCCAGGTCTCGATTCAATTAGACGAGCTACGTTTCAACACAGGAAAACGCTTCCTTGTTCGGGTTTTCTTTTTTCTTTTTGGAACCTTCTCTTATTTTCCTCTCGACAGAATTTGGTCTCAAATTGGAAAATTCTTTATTGTCGCAGAAACTGCACTGTCTTGCTCAGCTATTGCTTTTTTCCTTTCTAAATCTGTTATTTTTCTTCGATAGAATATAGTCTCATCGTCAAATTGGAAAATTCCTTATTACTGCAGAAATGGCACTGAAGTTTCTAGAATACTGACCGGCTATGTCAACCTAATCTAAAACTTCTTTTACGAGTATCTCCTAACACCTGCAATATTTTCTAAATTTAAAGGCAGTTTTCTGATGTAAACTCCACGTAAGCTTTCGAATAAAACCGAATTCAATAAAATCGGTCCACGTACGACAGAGATATATCGTGATATCACGTCATGAATCATTCGGAAACGGTAGATTTTTCTTCTGATTCTTATTCTTTTCGTCAACATGTTATTAGGCCGCACCTTGTATAACGTATAATACCGTCGACTTATATAGTGTGAGGAAAAAATATATATAATTCCACATGTGAGAAGCGTACAACGAGGATTACTCGAATAAAATAATCGAAATAAATTACTTTGAACTCTATAAAGTATGCACAAACTTAAATTCATTTTCTCTTCTTTCATTCTAACATTTACTCCGATTACTTCAACTAATTTTATTCCTATCCTTATTTCCCATTGCCCATATTTTCACGTTAAAATTTGTCGAAAATTCTTGTACGCTAAAAATATATATCGCAATATCGCAAGCTTCCGTAAGACGACTTCATCAGAGGTTATTTTCATCCCTTTGATAAAAAAAGGAATATTGTAACCCTCTGCGTGAGACGACTTCATTGCAAGCTATCGTCGTCCTTTAGGTTCCTAGTTAGGGGATACTCGCAACATATTTCTAACCCTTTGCATTCGAGAGGTGACTCTCAGTCACCATTAGGTTTCACGCAGCAAATCTACAATACCTAATGGTTCTTTAGGTTTAATTTCTTTGGAACTCGAAATGTCACTAAAATGATTGTCGGTACGGTAAAGGTGACCTGATTCTCGAATCTCGATAGCTTAGCAAAGCATCTCGAGTTGCTGGTGGATATTAAAAAAAAAAGGCCTCGAGTGCAAAGGGTTCAAAATGAATCTTTACTCGGTTGCGAAGGAAAAAAGTAACGAGCACGCAAAGTATCAACAGCACGTATCGCGATCCTGTGAAAAATTACGAAACGATCCTGCTCGTTGCTAATAAAGAGGACCTAACAAGAAGCAAGAAAAATATTTTATGGTCTTTTAAGGAACACCATTCATCCTTTTCTTGACCAATGACCACTTAATTGTCTCGTATGCGTTTCAAGTGCGCTTCTTCCGATCACGGCATCCGGGATATTTTTACACTTCGAAACCATCCGGAGGTGATTCCAGCGATTTCTAACGAGCACAGCGCGAGGATATTAAAACCATAGACGATCCATCGGCGAGCTTTAATAATTACTTGTGGGGCAAAAGAATACTTACGATCGATTCACCGGTATTACGAATAACTTCCTGCTATTACGTTAATGCACATATATACCGCGATGGAACGTGATGTTGATGTCATTTACGTGATACACGTGCTTCGCTTGAATCGCATCTCGCAAGGAATTACTTTTTTCAAACCATTTTCCTTCTTTGGGAATATTTTCTCCACAAATAACAAAAGTTGCTCCTATATGTTCTTTAATGAAATATGCCTCCTCGCTTTAACCGAGGAAGTGAAAAATAACTTTTACAGACAATTTCAGATTTTTACCATTATCGATGGTCAATCCCCAATGCGAATTCTGGAAAAAATGTCTTTCATTTTTAAAAAATTGAGTTATCACTTTAGAAAAAAACTTTCTGTGTGTTCTTTGTAGGAAAAGCTCTTTTTCAATCCAAACAAAAAGTCAATCCAGCAAATTTTATAGACGAAGGAAAGGTCGTTCGACTTGAAAGAGGCACGTTTAAAATTCACATTACTCGATTCGCGTTGAATCACCACACCCTCGCGACCGATTTCCTGATGGACATATTGAACGCGCTAAGATCGCGTCGATTAAAAGCAGTTTTCGTCGCTCGTGGCACAAAAGAGCAGTTCGAGTGCGGCGCAAGGCTGGCCAATCGCCACTCGAAAGCAACGTGTCCATGGAACCAAGCAGTATTTCCGATTGCAAGGCTCGAGGACTCTCGTGTCCCTTCACCCTTTTGCTCGTGGCCCTTCGCGAAGGTCCTTATCTTAGGGCCGGTATCCGTGAACGAGGCAAAGGAAACGAGGGTCCTCGACGAATGCCATTGCACATTTTGTGGTTCGCGGCCCATTAAGCTCGAATCGTGCTACAAGCATAAATTGGACTCGCGCCGATAATGTCCTCCCATGTTTTTCACGCAAGCACAATGTACTCGCGACAATGGAATCCCCATTATTCGCAAGGGGAAGGGTTTTACGCATGATTCGGACCGAATGGGGACTTTGGAAACGATTAAAGTGTGTTGGAATAATAATGCGGACTGGTTGTGAATTTGAAAATTTAAGTCTGTTTATCAGGCTTTGTAGGTGATTAGGATTTTCAACCCTTAGGCTTTGGGTCCCCTTCAAAATTCATGGAGATTGGTAAAAATAATATTTAATATTGCAGGTAAATAACGTGAAGAAGTAATCGATATTCTGTTATTTTAATACAGAGGAAATGAGGAATTGTGAAAATATTAATTTGTAAATTAATACCATGAGCTATTATTTTGGATTTTAATTTTGATATTGCTTCACGATATTCTCTAATTTATTATAGAAAGCACGTGTAATTTTTCAGTGTACGACTGATCAGATTTGACATATTATTATATAAGTAGATTCTTTTGATTTCGATACAATTCCACCCTTGATTGGTAATCTTTTTATATTTTGAATATTTTCTGATTTCGTACATGTAAGAATCCTTTCCATTGAACCGTGGCAACTTTTTTTTAACAATGACTGCCATTGCCAAAGAGTGAGATTTTAATATCTATTAACTGTATTAGTTCTTGCAGTGATCACAACAGGCCCTACGCAGCATTCCCTTCGCCCTTCTTAAGATGGCAGGACCAAATCAGCAGAATCATATCGAACTTAGTAGAATATTTAGTACTTATTTTGTACTAATTTGTACCATCAACAATAATTTTGTACCTCGTGCCGATTTCGAAAAAATCGTGGGGCTGCTCGCTTAATATTAAGCTAGCAGAACCAAACGTCAAAACGAATAAAAACGAATCAAACACAGCGGATACATTTAATGCTGAATTTGTACTAATTTGTACCTTCGACATAATTAAACATTTATGATACATAGAGTATCGTTCAACGTTCGATTAAACATTAATAATAATTACGGTTCAGATTAATTATTCATTCGAGAGATTAATCGCGAAAAATTTGTTAATATTTTAACATGTACTGATTGGACCAACTAAATATTAATTTCTGACAGTAGTTTAAACAATGTTAAACAATGACCGAGAATATGATTTTTCTGTAATAATAACATTTCGCAAATTATTTTCTTGATAGATCCAACTAGCCTTCGAATCGACCGTTATGTTACGCGGTTGTTGTTCGCCCTTCCCCTTCTCTACTTCGCGAGGTACACGCGAGCCGCGACCCTCGACACAGGTAATACGAAGGGCGCGATCTCATTCTTCGACGATCCTTCGGTCGGTATGGGTCTCGCGATCGCGCGTCCGCGTCTCGCGTCCGTCCTATTCTTCCTTGTAGTTGTTTGCTTGGTATTAGTTGTGGGTATCTTAGTTTAGTTTGCTTAGTTTTAAGGCATGTATCTTAGTTAGTTTTAAGGCATAGATGTACGAGTATCTGTCCTCTGCCAAATAATTATTAATCAACTTGTTTTGTTTGTTCGTAAGTCCATATTGGGCTCGTAACATCGTGCTCCACTTCGGTCGCTATTGCTTCATGTGATAAGTGTAGTGATCAACCATGTGACTGGCCGAGATCGGTTGCCGTCCTCTAGTGGGTTTGATTCGAGAGAGGGTCAATCGATGCCTCCGAGGAATCTTCTAGTCTCTGTACGCGTCAGGCGAAGTCCAGGCTCCCGACGCATCGCAGCTCAAAAGAGCCGTCAGACGGATGCAAGTCGTGTCCTGGACTTCTGACGTTGTGCAGAGAGTAGAATTCCGTTTCGGGACTCTACGACCGTCAGACATACCTGGTGTCGCCAGGGCAGAGCAATCCGACGCGGTGCTACCTACGTCGTACACTGTCAGGTTGGACCTGGGCCCTCGGCAGCAAGTGTACAGGGAGTAGAGTACTGGCGGAGATGTTGATCGTCTTTCTCTCGAATCAAGCTCACCAGAGGAAACGGGACTGACTCTGTAAGTCCAGTTACATGGTCGCGTCGTGTCACGATTTCCACTTAGCTTCCATTTAGTTGAAATAATTATTTGGCAGAGTCAGACATAGACTTTGGAAATCGAAGGGAATTTTATTTTCCTTTGATTTTCATCGTTTCGTACTTAGTATTAAGCTCGTCGACTCTATTTAAGGTATGCATCTATGTATGTATACTCTATGTAGAGGGAGATCGAAGGAACTTTGATTCCTTCTATCTCCGGGTCTCCAGTCGCAACAACCTCCACGTGGTGAGACCTGGTAATCGGTATTATTCTGGACGAACAATCTTTCGTCGCGAGTAATATCGAGCTAATGGCTGCGAACTTTTAATAAGACCTTTAGATATAAAGAGCGTAAAGTGTAAAGTGGAAAAGTGGAAAAGTGCAAGAGTGTAAAGTGTAAACTGCAAAAGTGTAAAGTGTAAAGTGTAAATTGTGTAACTGTACTAAACTCTCCGTAATTCAATCAACATTTTGTATATGAGGGCTACGCGAGTCTTGCTGAATAATAAAAATGAAAATACAGATCGATCGCATTTCTTTTATCCAACACCCGATAACCACCTGGCTACGCAATGGAAGAACTTGAAATTTCAACACATACACGTTGAAGTTTATTTTGTGAAATTAGCATCGATAAATATTTCAAAGTTCTTCCTTCTATTCTACGCTTTCTACTCAATTAATCAAAATTCTATCGAGTGCCTATTTCACGCAAAAATCTCTGTCTAACTCAAAACTACCAAAAATGTCGCATATATGGTTTCTGAAATAACCGTTACAATTTCGACCAGAGGCAGACCTTGCCGCGGATACGAAGAAAGTTTCCAGTTAGTTCGTTTTTCCGCTGCTGATTCTCGTTGCACGCGCTCATTATCTCTCTCGTGTCATCTGGCCCGGTTGCCTGCGAAAACGACGAAGAGAGAGAGAGAGAGAGAGAGAGAGAGAGAGAGAGAGAGAGAGAGAGACAAGTTAAAAAGAAGCGAAAATATCTAGTAAACGCGAGTCGTCGTCGAACTCGTCCTTCGAAGCTTTATCGCATCTCCCGATCGACATTCCACTCGGGTAATAATGATTATCGTGATAATAATTAAGGGTAATTGGAGCGTAGCTGGGCACGTGCTCCAATGCACGGGCAGATGCGTCCGTCTCTCTCGAAACGCGACCAAGGTGCAGCTGCGTGTGCAGTACGTGCACATGCAGATGTCCGGCGACGTTCGCAGATCGGTAATGTTTGCAAAGTGGCCTTTTCCTTTAACGAGGCCGAATCGTGTAATCGTCGCTGCAACGACTGCGCGCGTTAACTTTGTCCGATGCAATTCTAGATAATTTAAAATACAAATAACGGCGAATTTATCGTGGACGTTGCGGTGTATCGAGCTTGTTAAACACTGCGAATAAATTTCATTGTCGAGGGGGATCGATCTCTGTTAAGTTTCAAATTAAATGCTTGCACGTTTCGTCAGTTTTGCTATGATAAGTTTCACAACTGTATCGAAACAAATAATGGTACGAGCAAAAATACGGTTTAATATGTATATATTTTTTCTAAATTTGTCTGTGTAGTATGTGTTTCTTATGTCTCTTGAATTTAATCATTAATTTAATAGAATTAAAATTAATGAGACAAGTGTATCCTAAACGTTATGTAACAGCTCCGATACCAGCGACGATGATTTCTTGCATCTTATGTAAATAACTTTATACTTTACGTTGCTATTTTACTCAGTTGTAATTTAATTTTTTTTTTTTTTACGTAAAAGAAAAATTATTTAAAAATAATAAAATAATGGAAAAGTCCGTGCGAGGGTTTAATATCACCGAAGATGATTTCTTGCATTCTATGAAAATCGTTTTTAGCGTAGCATTGATATATTACCCACTTTGCACTTTATTTTCTTTAGTTCTAGAATAAAATTAATTACAAATAAAAGAACGACGAAAAAGAATGGCTGAGCACTAATATCGACATTTTATTTCATTCACTTTTATTTTTATCTTATATAACAAAAAAGTAAAATTAAACGAAAACGAAGAAAAGAAAAGCTAAATTAAAATATTTTCAGTATTCTCACGAGCGTGGTCTAGAACCTATTCACCGGAGAAACCAATGAGCATTTAACGAACAGGAATATTGCAAAAGTTGCTATTCAGCGATGACGAAACACGCAACGACGGCGTTATAGACAAATCATATTCCGTTAGAACCGTAGGCCAGTAGAAGTGCGCGCCCGGTTGATAGTAGTAATACCGGTTTTAAATGATAATTCCCTCGCTTTATTTACGCGATAACCGTACAGAGTCTGCGGAAGATCATTATCGATAGTTGCTTCTTCTTTTTGTTTCGCGTCTTTCTATTTCCTTCGCGGCCGGTTCGTCTGTTTAGGAATGGGAATGCTTCATTGGTCGAACGACAAATCAGTTGCACGTGCATCTGTGCAATCGAACGCATCCTGTCGACACGTGTTTGTTCGCATTTCAATCGAAACGAGTTTCTGCTTGGAAGACGATGTGGCAATCGCAACACTCATTGCGTTCATTGTCGAAGATTCACGTTACGCGACAGTTCGAACGGGGCTTAAGCTTTTGCGAAACAATAAATATTTCTTAATTCTGATTTTCGATCTTCTGCGATTTCGTATATCTGAAAAGGATATTACTTCCGAAAGGTATCGGTGGCTAATTGATATGAAATTTGGGGGATGTTACGAAGAGTGTGGAAGAACACCAAATATCAAATTTTAACTTCGAGAATTCATCCGTTTAAAAAATACAGATACCTTAAGGGGTAAAACCACTCTAGGATTTTCAAAAACTCGATTTCTTTTTTTGTTTAAACGATACTTTAGGGTCATAAAAATAATACGTCATTTGATTTATAGCGAAAAACAAATGTCAAAAGGTTGAATTATCGATTTTACCGCAGCGCCTCAGAGCGCGATTAAAGTGTTTAGAAAACTTTAAACGCGTTTTTATCGAAACCACTTTTTTCAAATTGGGATGACGGATTTCTCAGTGACTATTGCATGGATCCATTTGAAATTTTTACAGTAGCTTCGCAACAATATTCTCTTGGTGTTTTCAAAAAAGCTGTTTTCGACGACGGGCTTTGTCGCCGCCATTTTGTATGAAAATGACAATAAAAAAATTGTTTCTCGTTCTTCAATATGCGTCAAATAAATCCTCTGAAAAGTAATTCTATTCCATTTGTCACACTCCCAAAATAAATTGTCAAATTTAGGAGCTGCGATAACCAATAAAATATCCAGTAACCAATAAAATAGAAAATAAGAGTACCCCTTCAATCCATATTTGAAATGCCGATGCACAATGCATTCGTGGGCGCGTCCATGTTGCAATTGAATGGCGCGAATTCACGGTGGTGCATCGTACGCGTCCACTTCGCGTGCAGCTGCAACACCTGCGAATTAATGGCGACGTTCTGGCCATTAAACGACAACGAGTCGGTCGCTTATAGCGATGCAGTAAATGCGACTGATGAATAACTTTGTTTCTCTTCCTCCCCACCCTCGGACTCGATTAGCGTAACGCTGGTTATGCTTCTACCATCACTCTGGATCGTTCCGCGATGATCATCATCGATGATTTCAGGGTCTGGTTGTACGATCCGCTAATTGCAGTGATTATTTTGGTAGAATGTTATCAGTCTCGAATGATCCTCTTGAAGGAAAGCGAAAAAGAAACCGAACTTTTGTTCTAAAATTCTTTCTAATCGCGCCATCTAGTTACAGATAATAAAAGAATAAAAGATAATCATTTACATATTATTTCGCATATGAATTTAAATACGAGGAAGCTGCGATGAAATAAAAAGCCTTAGTAGAGCTAATATTTCGCTAGAATTCCCACAAACAGAAACACTCCCCAAAAGTACGATGAAAACTAAGATACCTGTTCGAAATGGAGTATTTCGGCCGTTTAGTTTCGATCGTAAAATAGCTTTATCGATCGACGTCCCGTTCGGTGGATGTCTCACGAGCCGAACGATTGGTTTTCGTTCAATTAATTAGTTCGATTGATTGACCGCGAGCGAACGGTCATAGCGTCGTCACACGTATTCCTTTATTGTATTGTATATCCTGTACTCTCTAATTATAATAAAGTATAATTACAACAGTACCATTTTTCGTTTCGGATACCAAGATACATACCTTCCTTTTTAAAAATGAATTTTCAGAATATTACCAAACGTTTCCAAGTATATGTCAGTTTGCAACACCGAAGTCGTTAGTAATTAGTCCCGTTGTTAACGTATGAAGCGTCAGTTATCCATCCTAGGTCCTTAAGTGTCTTAACTTTTCTTATCTATCTGTCTTCCTGTCTATACTTGAACGCACCGCGAAAACGCAAAGAAGTGGTTTCAGGAACGTCTGTTCCGTACAACGTCCGCGTCGTTTCTGACTAGCGACACCAGGAATAAAAATTCCACACCCTCGCGTAGAAAAATAACAGAGCGAACGAAATCATTTTACGCCTCTCGGTTCTCTTGAATTTAATATTTTATTTCCTACATTTCCGCGACGGTGGTAATCAAATCGATCGGTTTCACGCCGGAGTCTATAATTTGAACGGATGATAGTTCACCTGCATGGAAAATCGTCGCGACGAAGATTCGAGGCAAAAGACAGCGTTAATAAATTATGATCCCGATGTGTATTCGGACGATGCCTCCAGTTTCGCGTCCAGAAGTTCTCCGGCATGGAACTAGAAGATGGAAGAGTTTCGAAGACAATACAGCACCCTCTATTTCCTCATGTGCATCACGGGATTGTGGCCTTTCGACAAATCGATCCTCGTAAAGGTTCAAAGAACAATTATCGCCATCGTCATATTCTGCTGTATCGTAATCCAGGTGACGAATATTTAACTTATACCACGTCACACGATAATCACATCGAATCGTTATTTATAAACAAGTTTTCACACTTTCGTACCTTTCATTTAATCCTTAAATGTTCTAAATTTCAAATTTGATACCGAACTTTTAGATCGAATCGTACGCTTCCAATTTGGTTAGTTTTTAATATTTGGCTGTATGTATGTTATCGTTGCGTAACGTTCCTTTGAACAAAAGTTAAAAAAAAAAAAAAGTAAACTTCAGCTGTCAAAATTGTTCAAATAATAAATAGATTGATATTTTTTAAAATTTGATTTGGAAAATCAGGCTTCTAAGGGTTAACAGCTTTTAGTCATTGTTGCGTCCATACTCCATGTTACTTGTTTTGATAAAATTATCCATACGTTTATCTATTAATCGATACAAATTTTCTTTCAGTTCTCGTCGTTAATTATGACTGAACTTACATTGACTAATATATTAATGACATTAACGCTCGGCTGTCCCTTGCTGTTGTTCTTTTTCCGATACGTTGGTTTCATCTACAGTTTTTCAGTTGTAAGTTCACAGATTACGCGTCATTCTCTACTCAGGAAATTAATTTCTTTTGGCATGAAGGAGCTTCGAATATCGTATTGAATTGTCATCTAATTATGTTATCTATCGATAAGGAAATGAAAGAGGAATTGGCTGTTAATTCGTCGGACTCTTTAAATTCTAACGAGAGTGTGCCAAGGTTGTTTTCAGATGACCTTCCACCCATTACACGATTCAGGAATAAATTGCATTAAATATAGAAATTAATACTGTATCTTTGTATCCAATCATTCGTGACTCTAGTTTAAATAAAAACATTTATACATCATTTCTCGCGCATTAACTTACTTTCGTAGCAACGAAACACACACATTGCTTCGACATTTTGATTTTGCAACTATATATTAGTTTGTCTAGAAAGTCCGTGATGAGCAATGAAAGTCCGCACTTCGAGTTCCAAAGAAATTAAACCTAAAGGAAACCTAGTAGTAAAACTGAGAGCCACCTCTCGAGTGCAAAGGGTTAAAAGTTGCATAAATTTTTTTCTTATAAATAAATGGAAAGTTCACTTTAGAAGGGTACAGAATTAATTTCTACGTGTAATAATAAAACTCTTGTACTCCTTACGAAGCTCCGTCATCGGAAAGTGTTTGAAAAATATTTGGTTGCAATCGAAAATGAAATTTCGGTGCTTTTCTGACTCCAGATGGGATACGTCTATGAGAACATAAATAATGATTGCAGTACGCTGAAAAATCCGTCCGAACTGGATATATTGTCGAGTCATATTGATGATTCCAGACGTGCAGTCCTTATCTACTTACGTAAGACGATTAATAATCACATTAATTTAGGAGTTTCAAAAAGCATCGTAGGTAATATCACTAGCCTGACAATGGTTCGTGTCTTGTCGTGTCTATACTGTTAAAAATTTTTTGTTAAATTCAACGCGAATCACATGTCCCAAACGGTCCACCAATATTTTTGTGTAACTTAACATATCATGCCTGTGTCAATTGGCAACGCAAGCTCCATGTTGAATTGACAACACAAAAAGTTGGTAACTTTAACAATTTCTTTGTGTAAGTTCGACAAACAGTGTTGAACATAACTCGAAAAATGTGTTAGATTTACATTTTCAATTATTAAAGTAGTATAAATTTGGGGGTCTTAACCTTTTTCATTTTCTAAAAATCCTCTGGATAAGAAAATGGCAAACGTTTGAAAAAAAACCGAATATTTCTTTTGCTGTTTCTTAATTTGATTCAATGAACGAGAAAAATATACGTAAATCAATTTTTAACAAAAATCGCTTCGCGATGGCCCCGCAAATTGAATTTTCTTTCAACTGACGGAGGATTTATGAAAATCGGTTAATCTGTTGAAGCTGTAGAGCCGCCCAACTCTTGGGGGAAATTGTATGTATTAATAACAGTTTTTTTGCGAATATCTTGAAAATTCGTAATTTTCGGCAAATACGACAGGTGATAAATTCAATTTTACTAAATTGCAGTCGTGCCCAGATTGTAGCTAGCTGCAATACCGACGAAGTTTCTGGAGATTACTCCAAAAGGACACGGCTTATGCCCCGAACCTCAGAATTCCAACAACGCGAATACCTCAGCTCCTATTTTCGAACAAAATTCTCTCATCAAAAGTTGTTTTATGCATTTTTGTTATCCATTACTCATCGAGAAAGACTTACTGTCCTCAATTTTAGTGACGTGTTGTTTTGCTATCTTTCTCATCGGCGTGGTATTATTTTGCCCATGGATGCTTAACTTCCTGATAGCCAAGAACCAAACTCAGCCTCACTACTTGAAAGCCCTCGGATTTTTCATCGAAGACAGATACGTCACTCCGATATCCGTGTACATCATAGTAACGTTCATCATTGGATTATTTACAATAACGGTCACGGAGGCAACGCTCGCTGTTTTCGCGTACTACGCATGCGGACTGTTTAAAATTACTAGGTACACGTTTATATTATTGAACGACGGTTGTCCCGAGGAACGGTCAACGGGAATTTAGTAATCTGTCTTCAACTATTTAGTTACCGTATACAAAAGATGATCGATAACGCAGCCCGGGAGATGTCGGCTACGAAATGCAATGTATCGTATCACAGCAGCATTCGCGAGGCTGTGGATATACATGGAAGAGTTATTAAGTTGGTAAAATTCATTTGGACTACTTAGCGACACTCCTAATTGCGGATTCTGTTACTAAACGTGTCTTGTTTTTCTGTTTCCGAACCAACCGTACATTTACGATATGTCTGTGAACGCAGTATTATCGACTCAGTAGCGAACGGGGTAACATTGGCCTACTTAATAGCTATTATCTTGGTTGTCGTATCGTTTGGATTAAATATGTACCGTGTAAGTACCATTCATAGACATATGAAAATATACACCGAGCATAAACTGCTACTGTAGGTAAGGGAGAGTCTGATATTCGGTGTTTGTAAGGCACTCGTCTAAATGTCGATTCAAAGTATACAACACGGACCGTCACGTTCCGGCAACGACACGTACCGGCACCGACGCGACAAAACATTAAAACACGCGTTTTAATGGAACTATTCACACTATTCCCGTTGACGGAACGTTCAAGTCGGTGTCCGTTAAGTGTGAATAGTTTCATTAACACGCGTGTTTTAATGTTTTGTCGTGTTGGTGCCGGTACGTGTCGTTGCCGGAACGTGACGGTCCGTGTCGTATAGTCTGAATCGATCTTAACGTCGATTTATTCCGGCAAGACTCGGTAGTATTCTGCTCACATTTCACATGTACACATATCGTACTGTGAATGTGTCAAAGAAAGGCATATGAAGATATAAACCGAGCCTTTGTACGAGGGGTAACTGATAATCAGTGATCCGTAATCTGTTTTTTTTTTTTTTTTTTTTTTTTTTTTTCTAAAAATTGAAACTAATATTAACCATTCTGTAACACTATTTTGGTTATTTAATATATTCTTGTGTGTGCACAATAATAACAAGAATATATTAGGTTGTCCCGAAAGTTTCTTTCGCGAGTTGCACTCAATTATTTTCTGTGGTCGTGTTTATATAAATAGACAATCTAATTTCATAGATATTCATGTTGTAACAGTAATGGAGCAAAATGAATCGTGCACAATTCAGTAATGTAACATAAAACATAAACTATTGTGCGTGTATTAGTTATTAATAAAGCGAAAGAAACTTTTGGGACAACCTAATATTAAATAACCAAAATAGTTCTTCCACCTAGAATAGTTTCACGCCCTGGAATTTTCCAGACAATTCAAATGTTTTATCTAGTTCTAACGCCTTTCAATTTCTCTGTTAAATTATGCAAAGTACTCCACAATGTTTAACGTTGCGGTAAAATTTATGATATGTTATTTTCCAATGAATGCTTCGGAAATCTTTGTATAGTTCAGTATGAAGACGTTTCATCGTGTTTTATAGTTTTTTATAGCGGTCGTGGATGTGAAGGATCCCTTGGAGATTGCTTTGGGAACCATGATAGTTTCCGTTCACCTGGCAATCATGTTCTTGAATAACCACAGCGGACAAAAAATAAGGGACGACAGCTTGAGCGTTTTTGACGATACGTGAGTTCAAGTTCTTTTAAATACTTATTGCCGTTATTCAATCACTGGGTTAAGGATGTTTATGCATTTAATATATAAAGTATTGTTTTATGTATTACGTATATAATATGAAATATCAAAGAAAACTCTGGAATTACACCATCTAGAGTGTAAGACACTTTGATTCAAATTTAAATTCTTTATTTGTGTCTATTAACGTATAAAATGTCGTTATATATTTTATGAATTTAATATATTTAATATATTAATTATCATTAAGAAACACGTGTCACGCCATTTAGAATATAAAACATACTTCGATTGAAGTATCACTTTTTTCTCTGTGCATATGAAAATATTAATATGCATAACCATCCGTAATTTGGTAACGATTTATCGAAGCTAAGGAACTAGTAAAAATTTACTGACGGCACATCATGTAACAATATAGATACGACACCGTATGGTATCGTACGCCGGTGGATATGCAGAAGATGCTTTTAATTATAATGGTTAGAAGTTCGATCATGTGTGAGTGTAATCTTTCTGGTTTATTCGTTCCGTGCTACGAAGGATTTTCTATGGTAATACACTTCACTTTACCATCTTTGACGTACAGTCCCTGGTCACCGATTTAGGATCATTACAAATTTTAACCATTTTTCGCGTAAAATTAAAAGGTCTGTTGAAACTGTACCGATATAAATCATTAACTGGTGATATAATACACTACTACTGTACATAATATTCCTAACAAATGTTAACCCTTTGCACACGAGAGGTGACTCTCAGTCACCATTAGGTTTCACGCAGAAAATCTACAATACCTAGTGTTTCTTTAGGTTTAATTTCTTTGGAGCTCGAAGTGTCAATAAAATGATTGTCGGCGAGGTAAAGGTGAGGTAAAGGCTTATTCTCAAATCTAGATAGCTTAGAATTCATGGCAATAGAACGCTAAGAAACATCTCCAGTTGTTGACAGATACCAGAAAAAAGGCCTCGAGTGCAAAGAGTTAATAATATTAACTCAATATCTTGTATTTAGACGCTTTACTTTAATGACAGTTTGTGTATCCTTTCCTTTCCTTTCCTGTATCCTGTGTATGCTTCGTATACATTGTTTGGACATACAGGGTGTCCCAGCCGAAGTGATACAGAGTTCTAACTCCAAAACTATCGGCCGAATGCAACATTTCAAATATGGAAATTGCATGGTAAAGTGGGGCTCATGCTTCAGCGCGAAGAAATTTTTGTTAACTTTGTTATTTAACGTGATACGATGGTCAAGTTTCGTTTTTCAAATGGAACTATATATATTTTTTTATCATCCCGGTTCGGCCCATTCTAGGCCCAGAATATTGGGATTCTTTCCATTTTCCTCCTTGAAAATGATCAAACTTTGAAGCGTTATAGTTTGAAAACTAATAAAAATCAGGTAAATACATTAAAGCTTAATGAATTCGTCCTGAAAAGTACTATCGCATGGTATAAAGAAAAATATATAGTTCCATTTGAAAAACGAAACTTGACCATCGTATCTCGTTAAATAACAAAGTTAACAAAAATTCCTTCTCGCTGAAACATGAGCCCCATTTTACCATGCAATTTCCATATTTGAAATTTTGAATTCGGCCGATAGTTTTGGAGTTAGAGGTCCGTATAACTTAAGCTTGGACACTCTGTATGTCTCTCCATACCCACCCCTCTGCTGTCAGCCCATTCATGTTTCTTTTGCCCGTAGTTTCGCCCGAGTAGCCCCGACCACCGGTGAAATATGATCTGAACCGATTGATACGCTTCTGACCTCTTTCTCTTTCGCTATCTGTCCTTTTCTACGTTCGACGCTCGACTCGAGTCAAGTGTAAACACATAAAAACCTCGAGTGTCAATATCTTGGGTCCTCGATTTTGCATGCCTCCTTCAATCGTTCCTGTATCTTCTAATGTTTTGCCAACAAACTTCGAGTGCAGAGAAGGACAGCGAATGAAGAAGAGGACGGAGCGACCAACACCGAGATTATTTCGCTGAGACAATATGTAGTAAATATGTTGCCAATTGCGTCGTGTTTGGTCTCATTTTAATCAGAAAAATGTCAAGAATATGATGGTGACAGTTTTACAAGAAATACGGTAATAATAAGAAAAAGTTTGATCGTAGCATTAGCATTGTCTCACCGAGATATCCGATCCCGGATCATCTTACTGTCCATTTATCGTAGAGAAACTTGTGCATTTAAGGGGGGTGTCTGGTCCAGCTAATGTATTTTTTTAATGCACATAATTTCCAGATATAATTAATTTTTGTTATTGAAACCTTTTTTTTTACATATAAAGGGACGTTCAAAGAAGAAAATTTGGCAGTGTAGATTTAATTTGAATGTATACATATATAGATATAGTAGTCGCAAGGAAAGGATTCGGTCAAAGCGTGGAACCCTGGGAAAACATCTGATAGATACAATCAGAAAATTTGTTTCTTTAGTAGGTACGTAAAATGCGTATGGACTTCAATTTGGAAAAAGAAATTGTTAATTGCAAAAATGGCGGCAAAAAACATGAAAATGAACGATACATGTCGGCCGTTATTTTGCAATAACTTTATGCTATAATAATAATTCATTAAGAGTCGAGGTTCATAAGCATATAAACTCAATTACCTTCAATTTAAGCGTTGAATCAAGTGAATCGGATAAAAATTCGATGAGCTATGCGTCTTTCCTTGCGACTACTGTATCTATATATGTATACATTCAAATTAAATCTACACTGTCAAATTTTCTTCCTTGAACGTCCCTTTATATGTGAAAAAAAAGTGTCAATAACAAAAATTAATTATATCTGGAAATTATATGCATTATAAAAATACATTAGCTGGACCAGACTCTCCCCTTAAGGAGACTGTTGGATTATATAGACTGGAGACTGGTGATTCATAAACTTTTCTTTTAAGAAGGCTCCAGACATTTTCTGTAGCCTTCACCCACACAATTTCACTCTTATCACGATAGTAACAAATCAATTGTTATGTACACATCATTATCAATGTATCTAGTAATAATTTGAATGACCTAAGACAATTTTCCATATATGACATACTGTTACAGGCTAAAGTGATATTTTCGTACGTGGTCCTAATTCGATAATCGGGGACTGTATCTGCGATAGGGATGGACAACTGAGTGCCCACGAGCAATTGTCGACGTAAACGTGAGTGTTATAATTAGACTGCGGAAGTTTATGCGAATGCATATTTTTATAGGAAATAGTTAAAAGAATGGGACCTAGACAGAAATTTGTATTGAAATTAGAATACTATAAGAATACATTTTTTATTTTGCATATTTATGTTTAAAAACATATGTAAACATATGTAATATATTACTTATTATTAGACTGCGGATCTTTATGTAAAATAAAATCTTTGCAAACGTGCCTACAAAAGTTAATCCTACATAGAAATTTATGTTATTCTGCAAATATTAGAACATTAACTTTACTTTCAATCTTTTTTATATTCTTGCATATTGTTTGCATTTTGTAGATTCTTGCACATTAAAATTTCTTATAAATGCATAAAGATCCGCAGTCTACTTATTATACTACATTTTATTCAAATTTTTTCGTGCATATTTTGGATATTTTGCATAAACTTCCACAGTCTTGTTATAATAGTGGTTTCGTTGCGTTTTAACGCTTCGAACTTTCATAATCCCGCATGTATGCGTGAAATCTCCAGCTACCTGTGACGTCAAATCCTCTCTAACGACAGAGGCCATTGCTCGTGAGCACTCAGTTGCCCATACCTGGTCTTACGATTTTCAATTCGGAATTAAAAGCATTTGCATATTACAGATGATGAGTACGTCCTTCTCATATTTCACTCTACTGTATTCGGTCCAGTAAAGCGTTTAGCAGCAACGATTATGGCATTAGTTATCACAAAGTAACGGCACTTATCTACCTTCAACGATTATAAGAAGATGTCACGTGATGCAGAATGTGTTGCAATAACGTTTAACTCATCTGCAAGTAATGTATCAGTAACAATAAGAACGTACACTATTACGTAAGATTACCAATTGTCTAATTATTTGTAATTTAACATTAAGAGCTCATATGTACGACGTGGATTATGTAAAGAGTCCGTGTCGAGTCATGGGTAAGCATGCGCACATGTAAATATCAGTTCAATTGTAAATAATTCAACGCAAGTGGAAAAACCATTGTGGACGACGTCCAAATGATTAATTAGGTAATAAGACTCCCCATTCGTTGGTTTCGAAAATATAATCCCGGGTCACGGATATCGAATCACTTTTGATTAGCCGTGGCCTCTTCATTATTATTTTATAAAATAAATAGCACCTCTTCAATTGTTGCGTCTCATTTATAACGTTTGTGCACCTAACATCTTTAATTTCATCTATTTAATAGAAATTAGGATCTGCTCTACGAGAAATTTAAATTAAGAAACCTTTGTACTGCGAATATTGAGTGTCTACAGGGTGAGTCAGAGCGAGTCATACGTAAGAATGTTTGGAACAAAATTTGAAAGTTATCACCAAATAAAATTGATGCGAGGAAAACTCTTGCTTTAAGGTCATTTCAATCGACGTTATTAAGATCACCGATATTTGTTTTAATGGAACTATGTATGCTTCGTTTAATATTATGAAAGTTTCGATCCAAATTTCGATACAAATTCAAAGATGTATGACACAAGTATTTTATTCGCGAATTTTCAAACAATTCCGCTTATTCCGTAATCAACAATTGAGAGAAAATAGATTAGGTAATAGATTAGAAGATTAGAAAATATTGCAGGCGTGACGAGATATTAATGAAAAAAGTTTCAGGTTAGGTTGGAATAGCCGGTTTACGAGTAAAAAATACGCGGTGGCGTATCATTTTTCATGTACTTGGCGTCGAAACGCTGCCGCGTCTCTAGATAAATGGACGCGCGCGAGGAGCGTCTGTTCTCCGTAACGTCCGCGTCGTTTCTGAAAAGCGATACCAGAAATAAAAATTCCACGCCCCTATCTAGAACAATAAGAGGGCGAACGAAATGATTTTGCTTCTTGCAAACTTTCTTCTGAATTTAATATTTGATTATTTCCATTTCCGACGACGGTGTCAATCAAATCGATCGGTTTCGCACCAGAGTCTACAATTGTGAAGGTCCATTCGAGAAATAAGTTGGAAAGTCGTGGAAGGAACGCGACAGCGTGAATAAAATATGACGCCGAGGTGAAGTCGGACGATACCTTCGGTTTTGCGCTCAGACGTGCTTCGACATCGGACGAGACGTGTTCCAAAGAGGATACAGCACCTACTGTTCACTGCTCTGCATCATAGGGCTGTGGCCCTACGACCGATTCGATCCTCGTTAAAGTTAAAGCGATGCAGGTAATATCATCATTTCAATCTCACGTGACATCATTGAAAAAATTGGAACGTTTATTTAGAAGTGATTTGCCGCATTTATTAAGTGTAAAAATTAATCACGTCCGTTTACATTCAATCGTTTATAACTATAGTATAAAGAAAAATATTTATTCGACGTTTTCTTACGTTGCATTATAAATTTTCTAAGTTTACAACCCGATTTCCATTATAGTGAATCTATACGGTACAGTAAAAGTCTTAGGCCACTAACGGTACATTACATCTTTTATATTTTCACCGCTAAAGAAAGAGTATAAATTTTGATTTAGCTTGGTACAGAGTGTCCCTAATTCAAGTGTCGAAACTTTGGGGAGTACGTAGGGCACTTATAAACTAGCAAAACAACTCCTTGTCTAAATAAATTGATACACATCATATGTAATTAGTAAACGATACTTAAGTAAGAATCAAATTTTCTGTATTTATGAAAATATGAATTTGTATAAATATTCGCAGTCTGGTGATTACGAATTAGCTTAATTCATACGTAATTGGTAAACGATACTTAAACAAGAATAAAATTTTCTGTATTTATGAAAATATGAATTTGTATAAATATTCGCAGTCTAGTGATTACGAATTAGTTTAATCCATAGAAACGCGAGCAAGAATGCTCTAACGTGATCTCATGCATCAGAATTCCGCGACTTTCAGCGTTGATCCACTGACTTAATCCCGAAACGCTAATTACGCGAAAACGCTTTACGCTAAAAAAGGATTGAAAACTTTCACGTTTCTCCCGCGTATATGTTACCGCAACGCTCCAGCGAAGCGTTCGCAATCTAAATTCCCAACATGCTACCGAATCGTCGCAATTATACTCCGACCTCTTACTTCTTAATTATCAATTAAGGACATTGTTAATGACGCGATGTCGAAACGACAGGCGCGGGAAAAAAAATATGAATGGAACGTATACCTCACCGCCAATATGTGTGCACCAGTTGCGAGAACAAAGAGATTGTACAGCATTTTTTTGCACTCACCTGAAACAAAAAAAAATGAAGGTAACATTTAGTATCGTTGTCGCAATACTCGCGACGCTCAGAGGTCGTTGCCCTCCGAGAATAATAACTCGGCGTAATTAACCAATTAAGGAGAGAGAGAGAGAGAGACAGAAGGTGGACGGAAATGTGGAACATGAAATGAAAGAGGAACCTTTGCAATTATGTAGCGTTCATTCGAATTTTAGTGGTATTTTGAAAATTTTAATCGAAACTATTTTGTTTTTCAAGATATTCACGTCTGAATTGTAGTTTCTGTAGTGTAAAAAATTGTACACCATAGAAAGTTTATGTTATGTTAATTTAAATATCACAAATAAAAATAAAATTGAAAAGAAGATTTTAAGAACACGAAATAATATATTTTTTTAATCTGCATCATAGTTTTGATTTTGACAAAATCTTTAAAATACTTGTAACGATCCGTGTCAATGAATCTTACGAATTATTAATGTTTGTCCCCATTATCATTGTCGTACACAATTGCATAAATTATCGGCACGTTTCACAATCCCGTTATCACGAAAAGTCTCTGTTTATTTAAACTGGATCGATAACGGTATCCGATTCGACCGGAAAAAAAAACCTACTCAAACGTAATGGAGCGTAAGTGGAGTCAAGCGCTGAACTGAGGGACAGTGATTAATGCGCAACAGCTTCGAGAAATACAGAAGAAATGGGAGAAGCTCTATGAAAAAACTGAAAGCACGCCGAAAGAATCATGAGTAGTTGACATGCTTAGTCTGCCGGTATATGCTGTCGCGGACATTTTTGTAGAACCTTTTGTGCTCAATAATTCTTTCATACGGTCGTTTTTTGTGACTTGCTGCGTTAAAATTGGCACTGGCAAAACAACAGATTCAATTTTAACAGACATCTACAATGTTTTGTGCAAATTTTACAGTATTAAAATTGTACAGTACATTATTCGTACATTAAAAAGAACTTAAATTAAGCTGGCTTTGTTCAGGCTATACTTGTTCACAATTTGTCTTGACTGTAATCAATGTACATATACATTTATGGTTGATTTAGGTGTTGGCTGCTATACAGGTTCTATCTGCTATCATTACGTACATCTTATCGTAACGACCTGTAAATAAAAGGAATGTATCAGAAATGCATCATCAGTGTATGTCTTGAAAATTAAATGACGATAACGTGTGATATTTTTTTCTGTTAAAGAAGCAGCAAAGGGCACGATTCATCGTGTACAAGCATAATAATAATTAGACTGCGGATTTTTATGCATTTATAGGAAATTTGAGTGTCCAAGAAAGTACAAAATGGATACAGTATGCTATAATATAAAAAAATATTGAAAGTAGAGTTTATAGTAAATTATTTACAGAGTAAAATTTATTCCTATTTAGATCCAATTTTTGTAGGTACGTTTGTTAAGATTTTATTTTGTATAGAGATCCGCAGTCTAATAATTATATATTATTATCATTTAATCTTTGTACCATATCTCTCTATATTTCATCGAAATAGTGCCTAAATAGTTTAGAAATAGTCCCATAGCGTGTTCAATTTCTGATTCATAATTAAAAATGAAGTTCAACTGCCTTCAACAGTCTGAAGATACTTATTAGACTGTGGATCTTTATGCATTTACAGGAAATTTGAACGTGCAAGAAACTACAAAATGCAAACAATACGCAAGAATATAAAAAAGATCGAAAGTAAAGTTCATGTTATAATATTTGCAGAAGAAAATAAATTCCTACTTGGGTTGAATTTAGGCACGTTCGCGAAGATTTTATTTTCCATAAAGATCCGCAGTCTAATAATAATTAGTTATCACGTCTAGGACCCCTTCCCATAGGTACGACTCGACCCAGAACTACTAATTTTATTCAGCATATGAATCAATAATTCCGAAATAAGTCACATCTCCGTTGTCCACGATCGTCCAGATCGAGCTTCAGATCCGCAATACTTATGACCTATGTATGACTAACACGCGAAGCTCCGAATTCACCGCCAGTCTTATTCACCAGCTGATTCAGAGGACAGCTCTCACTCTCCCTTCCAGACACCGATAGCCAGCTTTAATTATGTATTTCGCGGAGAAGGGGACCTCCGTAGCACTCATTTCACCGTGCATGAGTCATTTGGCCCGACGCGAACGTGCACGCACCTATTCCTGTTTAACACGATGATCGCCAAGCTTAATACTCGTGAAAATCTCTACGTGATTAAAATTATATTTCGAGACAATTGGAAAGCGCGTAACCCAGCATTTGTCGTGCTACTTATTTTTCTAACCAAACCATATTCACGAATTCTATTCGGATTCATTTTTATCGATAGCATCACTTCGGAGTTAATTTTTTTAATACCTTAATAAAAAGCTCTGTCACCTTTGTAGGGGTGACGTGGCGACAAACGCACGTTCTACTCCTTATCGTCTCCATTCTTTACCTTCACCGTTCCACGCGAGACTTTTCATCACGCTCGTCGAGAGAACCGGGCGAGATTTCTCTCCCTAGGAGAACAGGACCAACCGGCCTTATTGTGGGCGCTTTCGTTATCGATAATGGATGGAGGACAGTCGTCTTCGGATAATTCTTTGGCAGGGTGTACCGATGACGCGCGACTTCGTTCACCGGGAGTAGCTGAAAATTGCTTCGGGAAACTTTCGTCCGGCGAATTCTCTTCCCGTGACAGGGGAGAAGATTGGACACTGCGGCGGGATAGTCGTTTATTTGTCCGTGGCGGGGATGAGAATTTGTTGTATTCGTTGAGAGTAGTTCCGAGTTTTCAGATCTGAGATAACTGGACAAAATTTCGTCTCCTCTCCGGTGACAGGGAAGCGTGGAGACTGCGGCGAAGGAGATGACTTTTGTTTGGTCGGATAAGAGGGAAAATACATATGCATTCGTCGGGAATGATTGTAAAGTGAGATAATTTGAGAAAAATTTTGTTCGGGGAGTCGGGTGAAGGTTAGAGTTTAAATTCGAGTAATTTTATGAAGAAATAGTTGCATAGACGAATGCGATGCGAAATACAGGAAATGTTGAAAATACCTTTACTTCCATAGATGTTCGTACCCTCTATGTTTATTGAAGAAATTCGTCTGAATTAAACGATTTGTTTCATGTTCCCAAATAAATGTTTCGTTACGAATACGTATACGTATATACGTAAATAGACTTTGCACGTAATACACGATAAAAATCTTCCAACGAGTTCCTCGCTTTCCACCTTTCCTCGCGATTACTTTAATCAACGACTGCCTTTCGTGGCTCGATCACCGTTCGATTAGCGTAGATATGGGGTCCGACACGTCCTGAAGTGATTACAATTTTCTGGGCCATAGGCACCGCCGCGTCGATCCACTTTCCTGCTTTTCAGTGTTTCGCGCTGCGAGAGGAGGAGAGAAAGGGAAAAGATAATCTAGCCGGCGCGTATTTGCATTATTCATTGGACTCGTAACGTCCACGCATGGCTTTTACCACGCTCTGGCCGGATGTCCCAGTTTTAGCTGCAGCCTAAGTGCATCGAATGAAACCGCTGCCCTCGTTGCAGTCCCGAGGACCGTTTAGGGGTGCATTACTCCTGGCGATTCTCGGTCAGATGGATGTAAGAATGATTGTAAGACCGTTACTGGAAAGTTGTTTCATTGAGAAACGAGACTGCATCAACGAGTATCATGCAAATTAGATAAGAGTTGGAAACAGGAATAGATGGTAGCGGAGCATCGGTAACTGGCAATGTATCGAAAGGATTGATTTCGTTTTTTCTGGGGAAGTCTATTGCCATCAACAACCTCAGGGGACGGACTCGGACTTTCACGTAGACAGTTTACATGTATACATTAACAGCATTCGATATCGCCGCCCTCAAGAAAAAGTAACTCAAGCAGGAATTACAGATTTTTGATATTGCGCCGACTACGAAAAGGTTATTTAACATAATTTAATAGAAAGGAAATGAAAATTTAATATTATTATTCAATATCATCTAATGTAAATGAAATAGAAAATTATTTCATACTTTTAAGCGATTATATTATATTAACTAGAAATGATCCAAAAGTATGATTCAAATTTAATAAGGAGGACTTGGAGTCTGTAATATAAAGTAATAAATGTAAACATGTCCAAGATACGGAGTTGCACAACTCGCCCGAGGCGAATAAGAAATAGAAATCTTTCGAAGCCAAGGTTTGCATAGATTTATAGAAAAATATTGAACGAGAATGCAAGGATTCTGCATGTGTTTATTCAAGGAAACAAATATCAGCTTCAAGGAAGCTCTTAATTATTAATTAATTAAGGAAAAATAAAATCGAAACATCGAATGCAACATGTGACTTTTATGACAATATTTATTACGAAGAAAAATTGGAAAATATTTTCGGTGGCTATGCTCCACCACATTAACATACATTTGCATGCTTGTACTTATAAAATAAATTTAGCACTAAACATTACAACTCTCTACAACTCTGCAACTCTCGAGTAATCATTGCAAATAAGGTAGGTGAAATAACTATTCGAGCAATATTTCATTAAGCATTCATTGTAATGATCTACGCAATAGCGGTGGGTCTGTGAAGTTGGCCCAACATTTGCAAAACAAAAAATTAAAAACAAATGGTTAGCCCGCCGAAGAGTTCTACAGTCCTCAGTCGGTTTTAGAAATAGTGCCGTAGTGTGTTCGATTTCCGATTCATAATTAAAAATGACGTTCAACTGCATCGAACAGTCTGAAAATAATTATTAGACTTCGGATCTTTATCCATTTACAGGAAATTCGAACGTGCAAGAATATAAAAAAGATCGATAGTAAAGTTCGTGTTACAATATTTGCAGAATAAAAGAAATTCCTATTTCGATTCAATTTTTGTGGGCACGTTAGCGATGATTTTATTTTGCATAAAGATCCGCAGTCTAATAATTATAAATTATTATCACTTAATCTTTGTACCATATCTCTTTATATTTCATCAAAATATAGCCTAAACAATGAAACAAATCTATCAAAAATTAAATCCTGAAAATTCCAAGGACCTCGTATTTTATAAAATACTCACAACACAGAAAAAAAAATAAATATCTCTATTATTCAATTACAACTGAACCATCCGCTCGATCTGAATCCATTCATCGCGACTCAAGCTGCTTCGCTCTCCAAAAACTAATTTCTGTAATCTGTATCGCGATTAATCCTAACGCGTTCCCATCGTCTTTCCATCGGCGGGACAACGGGAGATCGGTTTCCGGTTTGACCCAAGAAAAAGGAACACACAGGGTCGTTAATCCCCAGGAGGATGACGAGGCAGGGGTTCACGCGACTTCATAGCAAACGTGACTCATCCACATTCGGAGAAGAAGACCGCGGCAATTCCGAGACGACAAAGTCGAAAGGGGAGGGGAAGAGGCACGTGAAATGGGAGGAAACTTGAAGAGGGAGGAATGGAATCGAGGTCCACGATAACGCGGAGTGGAATCGACCGTAGGGAATCGTAAACTCGTATGCGCCTCGATCCTTCCGCCTGTTGTACAACGTCACGAGATACAAACGACCTCGATGCTTGGAAGAACTTCATCGACCTGATATCGGGACTTTAACACGTTGACCGCCACGTCACCCGTGTACGGAGCTTTTTAGTATAGAATGAAGATTATTTAATTCTGAAATCGAGGAATCGGTGAAAATAAATCTGGATTATTATTGTTTCAAATGGATATTCCGTTTTCGAATATTTTCGTTTCTGTCGAAATTTAACAGAAATAATAGTGTCTTAATTTGACTCGACTATATTTTCGAGGAGTGGTGTAATTTCTATGGCCACTACTATATATTGTTGTTATTATATATGTCTATATTAATATTTTTGATTGTAGTATATTACAATACTGCTTAAATTACCAACAAATTAAAAGTTATTGTAGTTAACTATAATTAACTACAATTAACATTTTACTACATACTTTAATAAATGTCTTAACATCGAAGACATTTCATTCCGGACGCTAAACAGTATCACATACCGAAGCATTCTCTGCGTTTTGACGATTTTAATAATTATCATAATGAATTTTGATGTAATTGTATAGAATTCTAGTATAGAATGTATGTACAGAATTGTTCTAATTGTATAGAAATAAAATTTCAACACTGTTATTGGGTGTTTTCTTTAAATTCCATGTTATATATTTGGTCGCTAAAAGGAAGATAGCAAAATTGATCCATTTATTTAATACTTGTTTACATTAATGTAGGAGTCTAAACGAAAAATAAGGCACGTAGTGTATTATAGTATTTACGGTTCGACTTTAAAGAGGATCATGATACGATTGCTTGAAAAAGAATGACCTACTGAAAAATGCATTTGAAAGCATCAAACCTATCATTTAATTTGGACTAATTTCTTCAATAAACATACAAGGTATAAACACTTATAGGACTGGCTGTGTATGTTTACACTCGCGCGTAATTAGTAATTACACTCGACATAAAGGTATAAACGTCCGAAGTCTATTTAATTCGTTATATTTTTAAGAAATCGTTGAACCAGTTCTTCCTCTTGAGCTCGATATTCGAATTTTCTATCCGTATAAGATTTTTGTTCGCCTCTGCGCCAGAGGTGGTTGCACCGTCGGTCTGAATAAATTACGCGATAGCCAACGAGGGAAAAGGGAGCAAACCTGATAGGATGCAACGTCGATGGCGCTCGGGTACCTAAGTAAACAAGCGAGCAACAAAAGCCCCCAGGAAAAGGGCAACTCGAACGACGCCGACGGCCACAGGATCCTCTCGAGGGGCGTCAGGCTCGCCAATATGCGCCATAAACTAGCTTTTAAAGGGATCAGGGGGGGGGGGGGAGAATGGTACCGTCGGTAACGGGTTACAAAGAGCGCATTTTTGCGGATTAAGGGCTCGCTTTGTGCGGGTCATTGTTACCAAAGCAGATTTAAATATCGCCGCTGGTACACGGGTCACGATGAAAGATTTCCGGCTGGCGTGAACCAGAGAGGATCTTTCTAACGACAATAAAGGATGATCCTTATCGGCGGTTGTAATGAGGAGAAAGGGGGGCGAAGTTACGGGCATCCGCTAGTGCTTTTGGAGTTAAGTTCCCTGGAATCGAATCCCTCTAATTTATCAAATTTACATCTAACGTCGCGGGCCATTTCGACGCTCTGTCGTGTCCCGTGAAAAACAAATACAGAAAGTCTTCGGTTCTTTCTTTAGAAAAGCAGACTTTTTTTTTCGAAGGGATCCAGAAATCCGTCCAATTTTGACACCGATCTAAATGTGGATATTTTCAGTTTTGTTTTGCTAATGTCATCATTGACGGATTTGGTGAAATCATTTCTGTTACATTGTAACGAATATTTTAGATATTACGGTGTAATTAAAGTTACAATTATATTAAAGCAGGACTTCAACAACAACTTCACAGATTTACTCGTACGTAAAATTTCGTGAAAAGATCAATACTTTTAACGATGTGCTGAAAGTGTTACAAATAATTATACCTGTTTCATCTAGATAAATGTTCTATTAAAAAAAAAAAAAAAACTAAATGTAAATTTTCAAAAATAATGTAATGTATTAAATAAATACTAATATTAAATTCTGCTTATATTACTGTGATAGGGCATATTAAGCCGCGGATGTTTATGCAAATTCATATTTACATAAATACAGAAAAAGAAATGAAAGCTAAGTGAAAGTATGTCTTATCTCCTAAACGATATAATGCCCCTATTATCGTTGATATTTTACATATTTTTTATTCGTGCATATTCTCATAAATTTCCTCATATATCCATTTGTTGTAAACGCATAAACATCCGTAGTCTAATTATTATCGTTCCATTAGATATAAACTCTTGACAGAGAGCTCAATTAAAGATTCTGATGACTAGAGTACGCCAATTAAAAATAAACCGATACAATTCATAATATTATTCCAAGTACCCGAGTATCGATAAAACCTCAACATCCCTTTCGAAAAATTCCTAATCTCGGAAGCGAAATAAATGAAATATGTTACTTTATTCGTGAGTTTCACAAACGCAAGGCACATATTTCCTATTTCGCGGGAAGGAGTATGTAAAACCGAACGAGACAGTTGCATGGCTGTGTTAGGAGAAAACAGCGACGCCTAATTAAGCGGAATCAATTGAACGTATCTCGGCCGGCAGTGAATAATAACGACGCGTTACGATCGATCAAGGCTCAACGAAAAAGCAATTAACTCGCAAACGTAATCAACGAGCAAGGGCATTAACTTTCCCGCGTGAAACTGCCGTTCGTCGTCTCGCAGATGCGGAAACTAGCTTCTGCGGTTTCCAATTTACCGAGGGAAAGCACCGAGCGTCGCGAAACCGTGGCTGCCGAAATTAACGCGATGTTTGATTGATCGTTAACCGACAACGTTAAGGAAATTGCCCGCTGCGACCATCCTATTATACTGGTTGGCGTTTCGATCCCAGTTTCATCATGATGCCCTACCGCAGTCTAATTATTATTCTTTGAAGATAATATTTATAGTTATAAAACATTTATTTAAAATAATTTGAAAAAAATGTTCTTTTGGTTCCAATTATGAATTTTATTTTGTATTTATATTCAATGGTATTATCGTTCAAATAATTTTAATAAATACAAAATAATGTCTGTGATTATAAAGAATTTATAGGAATAACGAGAATAAATACTAATTGAATTGTAGATACAATTTGTAAAATTTACATTAATAATATTAATGTTCATATAATTTGAATAAACGTTTTCTGACAGTAGATATGATATATGGTAATATAATATAGGTACGAATTTTTATATTCACATTTAATACTAGGGAAACCCCCGTTAATGGTGGAGATAGTCACTTTACATTTATCCAGTCAATCCTGTCTTGCACTTATCCAGTCTTTACTGCATCGGTTTAGACACATTTGTTTGACGAAGATATTAGGCCGCCCTTCGATGGTCGGGGACCAGTATAACGCAGAAGAAAAGGTAACAAGGTTGTAAAACTATTAAATCTGCGCCTAGGGGCCACCAGTTCCGTAAACCGATTTGGATAATCTATTAAGTAGACTAAACACGAAATAAATAGAACTTTTATAATAACTCAGAATAAATAGGAACTGCAAAGCAGCTTAAAATAACTACACATTGTAAATTCCATTAAAATAAAAGAATATATGTCAAATATCTACAAAAGTTGCATAATTATATAATAAAACAAAAGAAAGGGGTATGCATAACACTAAACGTAACGTTCTTTTCAAAGTCTCATAAATAGGTCACTCGTGGACAATAGATGAACAGGTCTCAAAAAAATCCAACAAAAGCATTACCTAATTAAAGTCTGTCAATTGCGTACTCTCATTTAAGTTGTCTTATCCAGCTCGAGGATTCAAAGCTGCGGCACATCAATCGCATTCCATCCGTAAAAAGGAAGAGCTTGTTTATTACGATAAAACGTAACCTTAGAGAAGGAAAGTGTTGCGAGTTACATTGAGTCGAAAGCACATTATAACGTCGGAGTGCAACGAACCCGCGATTAATTATTCACGACGATTCTCGCTTGGTCTGGCGAGTAAAGCGATAACGTAATAACGCAATTAATCTCGCGATTATGATTGACTGACACGTCGTATTTTCGACTTGTACATACGTACGCCATCGTTATGTGCCGCGGGGACACGGTCACGGTTTTGTTCTCAATTAATTGCCACAAGATGCGCGAGACCCTTATGAATACTCCTGGAATAATACTTTAGGATTGTGCGCGAATAATTGCAGCCGGAAATTTGATTATTAAACTAAAAGATACATATTACGGAAGTACAAATAGCTATAAAAGTTTTCTTTCTTAACAGAAGCAACGTGGAAATAACGTCAGAATATTACATCAGATATCAGAATATATCTGTGACTGTTGTTATACGTATATGTAAGCTTCGTGTATGCGTTGATGAGTCGTATATGCTCGGGAGAGGTCGGGATTGGACAGGTGAGTTGGTAAACAGCTAGAGTGACGGTGAAACTTGGAAAGTAATTGAAATTAATTGAATTGACCATTGGGAGTGAATAAGTGGATAGACATTCTTAAGTACAAAATCTGCTGGTGTGGATTTTTATAAAATCGTAGGTTGAGAGAATATAGGGAAGCATAAACATTTAATTGTTGATTCTCTATATTTTAGGTTAGTGTGACACGTGGGAACAAGGCTCTACATACTCACTATGTAAATGATAATAAAACTCTATATTTTAGACGAATCAACCGTGTGTTTTTACTTGCGAAGAACCCCATTAGAATATTATAATGTATTAATAAAATATCATAATGTGGTGGCATCTCAAACCCTACAAAACTAAATGAATGAAAATGTGACATGAAAATAAACAAAATTAAATTCAAACTAAAATAAACGATTAAAAATTCCGTTATCACGAATTTATCCATCTTCATGCTAAAAAGAATACTTTCAAGTTTCGTAAGCTGCATCAGAAAATTGCTTTCCAGCTGCCAGTCGCTCACGTACCTATAAGAAAATTCTCAGAGCAGAGTTAAGGTCGATTCAGACTATACGACACGGACCGTCACGTTCCGACAACGACACGTACCGGAGCCGACACGACAAAACATTAAAATGCGCGTTTTAATGGAACTATTCACACTTAACGGACACCGACTTGAACGTTCCGTCAACGGGAACAGTGTGAATAGTTCCGTAACGCGTGTTTTAATGTTTTGCCGTGTCGTCTCCGGAACGTGTCGTATAGCCTGAATCGACCTTTAAACGTTCCATCCACTCTATTAACATTTTTTACGTAAGAATCGAAAGCTTTCCGTTCAATCTGATCAGATTAGGCGAATACGTGAATTTTCCCCGAGCCGAAGGTCCAATGCGCGAGTTAACACGCTCAGGTCCGCTAGCCTCGTAGCAAATTGCCGTTTCAATTGATATTGTCCTCGGCGGTAGTCGAGCTTGACGATTTCTGACTGCAGGAGGCCACGTGCACCGCCACTTTTCCGACTCCGGCCCGCTCTAGTCACCGTTCCACGTCTGATGTCACTTCCGGCAGCCCCATTGAACTCGATAAAATCGAGGAAGTTTCGCGACGCTCGAGCGTGGGCGTAATCGAAACTGACCTCGCGTGCGGCTTTAGATTGATCGCTCGTGTAAATCGGAAGACCGATTCGGCATTCATGCACGTTGCACGAAAGTGAAACAAAGTCGGAACTGAATGGACATAGCTTGGAACGTTACGCTCCGATGTATTCATATTTAAACTTTCAGTACCTCTCTTAAACTGGCAGAACCAAATAAGCAGAATCGTATCGGACTTAGTGGAATATTTAGCACTTATTTCGTACTAATTTGTACCACCAACAATAATTTTGTACCTCGTGCCGATTTCGAAAAAATCGTGGCGCTGCTAGCTTAACATTAAGCTAGCAGGACCACAAGTCAAAATTAATAAAAATGAACAAATTAAAGTGGATACATTTAGTGTTGAATTTGTACTAATTTGTACCATCGAAAGAAATTTTGTACCTGTTACCGTTTACGAAAAAATCGTGGCGAAAAAATTGATCTCAACACAATTTTCTTTTTATTATTTACTACACTTACTGTCCCATATGACACCTATTCTTGTTTGTTATTTAGTTATTTACTCCGATCTAAATTTATTACTCGACGAATACTAAATGGGTTAAAAGGTTGACGAACCTCGCTGTTTACGCAAACAAATGGTTTGTACAGAGCAGCAAGAGTGGGTTGATGATAATTACACTATCGCGACACATTTTTTTTCTGTCGCTTGTAGCGATCTTCTTAAATAATGTCTCTAATATGTAAATGTTTTACCAAGTTCAATGAAAACTGACGCGTCAATTTCAATTAATCTTTTATCAATGCCGTAATGCATATCAACGCATTGCGCAACACGATAACATTTTTAATTTAATGTGTACGTAATGTATGATGATATGTAGCAGTAACCATTATTTGTGCAAGGTTTCAAAATACCAGACTTGCTGTCAAAGACTATAAATGGTGTTTCAATGAATATAATATTACCTTCCATGGATACTTTTTATCTGGCATAAATCATTTTATAAAATCATTCATTGAAGTTCAATGAGAGTAATGAAATTAATAAAAGTATTTAATTTAATATGTATAGGTGAAAAACAATTTTTAAAAATAACAGAATTCATAATAAAAATGTATAACTGCTTCAATGAATGTAATATTACATTCCATTGATAATTTTGATTTCGTACAAATTGAACTTTGATGAATGATTTTATAAAACAATGGGATTAATAAAATTAATAAAAATGTTTAGTCACTTAACATGCACATAATTTAACATTCAACATTTGTGCGACAAGTAACACGAGTTGGTGACATTTCGACACCTTTCTTTACGGTGCCACGCCTTGTTTTCCGAACAAACTCAAAGGCCCTTTGTCTGACTTTACGGTTTTCTACCCAGATCACTTCTAAAATATCGCCCGTCCGATTTGTATATTTTGTTAACCCCGAATTTACAATACCACATTTCTATGTCTCCGCCCTATTTTAAGTTTCCTTTATGTATTTCTATCCCTTTGGTTCGGTTCAACGCGTTATATTTTACTTTTAACTGACTGACGCACACCGTGCATCTCATAAAGATAGAATTCCATACTATTCATCATTGTTCTCAGAATTTAACTCGGACATTACACTTCGACTTTTGTCAAAATACAGTGGGTGTAGAATGTATTCGTACACCGATCAATTTTCCAAAAAACTTTTCTGTGAAATTGTAGTTTCTTAACTTCCTTTTTTTATAATCAATGATATTTTACATATTTTCGGAAGTCTCTAAGATAGATATAGTCCAAACAATATTTACTAGTTAATGTAATCTGTGAAATTAACAAGAAAATGTGAAAAGTGGGTAAAAGTATAGAAGGAATAAGTATTTGTACGATTCTTACGACGAACCATTTGCAGTAGAGTTTGTAACGTAAACACATTAGTTTATTGCTCCGTACGAATTAGAAAACATCAAATTTCCAGGAAAGTACTTTTAAAAAAGGTTCTAATAGAGGAAGTGGGAAAAGATCCCACTTCGAATAACTAATAATTTACTTAATTTAATGCTTAGAAAAGTTACAATAATTATAAAATCAAAAGGAAATCTCACGAAGGAAGTATTATATATTTGTAAATTAATGTAAATTTCTTTTTTTTTTTTTAATCAAGTGTTAAAAATTAAACAGTTGTGCGAATACTTATTGCTTCAACATTTCTATCGATTAATTGTTTTTTTCTTGTTAATTTTGCAACTTACATAAATACCTATTTTCTTTTGTAACCTATCTATTCTAGAGATTTCCGAGAATACGTGGAATGTCATTGTTTATAAAAAATAAGTTAATAAAGGGTTGCAAGGATACATTATTTCTGGAAAAAAAAAAAAGCTATCTATTTCGATAATCGTTCCAAGACTTAGCCTATTACCGTCACTTTCGTGTATCTTTCCCAGAATACGCAGCAAACAAACGGAAAATGAAAACCACTTTCGCGTCGACCCACTGAAACTTCACTTCTGCGAAGCAACGAAGGGTAGCATGATCGATAAGATCAACGGCTACAGTGAAACGCATTTTCCCGGTGAAAGCCGCTTAAAAGAAGAGGAAAAAATGTCGGAAAATGCGAAATAATAGACCATTACGATTGGCACTGTTTTAAATACTCTCTGTCGGAGAGTCATAAATATTATTACTGTCCGTTCTCACGCACAGTGTGCTGCGGGGCAAAAAGAAAGAAATCCATTCACTTCAAAAGTGCGGTGCCGCTAGTTGGAATGTCCTTGCATCGTTTCAAAAGAAACAATCCTACGCGAGAAATATGACGGCTTCTCACGGAAGTGTCCAATAAATCATGTACTCGCGTAAACGCGGATTAAGGGGAATAGTTAAGTATTATTCAGTGAAATGTTGACATTCATACGAATAAATATGTAATATTATACGTAACACTACTAAGATGGCTGAATAATTATAAGTGTGCGGAGAAGTTTGACCAACATAATAATTTCATTATCCTTATTGGATGATTTGATCACCTTATGGGTAAGTGCTAGTTAGTATATATCTATCGGTTTTAGTTGATGGAAAAAGTAATATGTAAATTTTCTTTTCTTTTTTTCCTTGTTTCTCAAGATGAGAGCATAAGATTGAGGCGATTGAGATTATTAAAATGTTTGTAATAAAATTTAAAAAGAAAAAGAAAAAATATTACTTCTATTAACCCATCCAAGAAAACCGCCGCTTAGAAAGCAGAGTAAAATTTCCTCAAAAAAATTCCAAGGAAACATCAATACAAATTAACTGAAAAACAAAATTAATCAGACGCGTAAATGTTCCGCGTTACGTTTAGGTCCAAGTGTCTAATCGGTTAGGAACGAGATGCTCGCTTCGAAAATCGATCGTGAGAAAGCGAAGTGAGCAGGACCCGTCTCCGTATAGAATCGAAGCCCGCCATGAAATCTGCTGGGAATAAATTTCCGGCGTATTCTCACGTTCAACCATTCGCGGAAGGACGCGATTTCCTGCTCGTGGATTTGATTCATTCCATCCACAGGACCACGAGGTATCCACGACGTAATATGCGGCCCGATGCCAACACGCGGTATATCTCGATGGAAATGATAAACAAATTCCATCAGCGGACTACCGTTAACTGGAAATCCTGGCCATTTCAGAATCGGATTGCTGATTCCCTCGTCGATGGTTCGATTTCTTTTTGTTTCGGGAAGAAAGTACTCGAGATTCGATAGTTACGACACACGTGGTGGAATTATCTCAGATTTCAATTGGGCTTTGATTTTCTTTGGCGTTGTACGATCAGCAGACTGCGTATTTTATGCATTTATGACGTACAATAACATCTAAGTCCAATATAAAAAGAATTACAACCCGAGGACCTTATTTATTAGACGCCATTTCCTAACAATTATAATATACTATTTTAATTAAACGAAAATATTGTGATGCTTATTGAAATAAACATAATATTTCCCAAGTTGCAAAGAGATTTGAATTTTTCCAAAATCTGTCTAAAAACTGTGATAACCTACTTCAAATTTTACACAAAATTATCTATTATACTTCCAAGCAATCGAGAATGATTACTCTCTAAGAAAAATCTCCCATGAAATACCTCGAATGAAAGAATCACATTCTTTGAGTCCAACTCAAACCAGACAAGTCGCTTATAAAAGATTCTACGGTTACCAGTAATTGCATGTTTAAATGTAAATATTTTCCGTTGCACTCTCAACGATATCGACGCGACGCGACGCCTCGATACCGTGTTATTCTTAAAGATCACGTCGGAAACGTCGATCGTTGAGCACGATCGGGCACACAATTAAGTAACGTCCACGGACGTTTCGAAATCATTTCATAACGAGAGACCTACATTCAACCGCTCGAGCAGAAACTCTCTTACATTCTCACTGTACGTTTCATCCGCTTTGCGTCGAGTGTTCGCGATTAGTGCACAATTACCGACAAAGAGAATGGGATCTCGAAGTTATTTCCCGTCATTACTGCAAACAATTAGTGCGACCAGCATTGTTTTATCATACCAATGGAATTATGGACCTTTTGACTCTGTAACCCGACCAAAATATATTATTTATTGTCTCGCGAATATAATTCGTAAAGGAGATAGATCATTGTGCTATCAGTAAGCTTGTAATCTATTGCTAATAGATTTTCATGATTTATGAAATTCCATTTGTTAATTGATGGGTTTTATACTTTTGTACGATTTCTTTGTAGGTTTTACGTTTTTGAAGCGAATGATTTGTTTTGTTAGTAAATTTTGCTGATACAACCAAAGATATTAGGCACTTGAAAATTTAATATCATCGGTATTAGTGGAAAAAAGAACTCGAAACATTAGTAATACTTTCGATTTATCTAGGAGAGTACTTCTTCAATATTATGACAAAATAATACTTGGAACACTCCTACATCAAAAGGAACCAGTCATTTTATATATAAATAAAAAAAAAAAACAAAATTTCTAAATCTTTACGAGTAAAGGCTAATTTTCGTAGATGCAACAACGAAAAGCTTCATTAAATACGCCTGTCTTGAACATATATATTTCGTTTTAATTCGTATACATTATCATTGAATAAAACAAAAGGATTCCCAATGTATTCTCTTACCTATAGAAACAATTATTTATTCAAATTACGCCTGTATGTCTTTGGAATAAATATTTATCCTTGGAATCAAACGAATCTCACAAAAACTCCATCATTAATCAAAACTACTAAGAGCAAAGACTCTAACCTCTTCAACTTCACGGTTTGTTCTAATTAGATAAACCATGATCCTTGATCAAAGTACACAGCAAATGTCAACACGTTTCCAATAAATGGTAAATGCTTGAATGACTACAAATTCAATTTTGTACCAATCATACATAGAACTAGTCCATTAATTCTCATTTTACGAAGATCTAAAAGCCAATCTAAACGAAAAGAACAAGATACCATCCCTCTCCCTCCCGATAACACGATAAAACGAAAGAAATACGGCTAGAAAAAATTAAAATTTTTACACGGTGAAAAAACGCATCCAAGCTCGTGGAACTGTCAACTCGAAGCGTTCCAGATACGAAAGTCCGATTTTCCCTAAAAGCGACATAAGGTCAGCACTCGATATCGCTCGATATTACTTCCCTGAACCATATTGCGCCAGTATCGCAGATAAGTTTTACGCCTCGATCCCACAGATTCGATTATGCGTCCCGCTTTTTCGAGCATTCCTATCGCCAGAGGCGAATCCACCACGATAACAAAACATTTATTCGAATAACCAATGACTACTGCAGACACCGTACAGAGATTCGTTTGTCACGTTTATTCGATTTAACAGTTATTTAGATGAACTATACAATTCGTTTAACATGAAAAGTTTAAGTAAAGATATTAACACGTCATTTTGTTACGTTTAATCTGATCTACATTAAAATGAATCTATATAAAAAACCATAAGTCCCAACCTGACGGGCAGACTTTGCTTTCGTTTTTAAACCGAATCTGTTCACTTGGAGTGCGTAACTGAAAGAATAATACAAGTTGTATGATGTATTTTTTTTTTTTTAGATAAATGGTAAATTTACCTCAGTAAGCCACGGAGTTCATTTCTACATCCACTGCATATATCGTGTTACCAAACATATTTCGCACACCTATTTCTTCTGCGCATAAATGCACGAAATTTATACTCCTACAACGAAATGTGCTTAAAGGAGAAGATTTAAAAAAAAGAAAAAGGCTTTCAAAAATTGCACGATTAGCCCCAAACCTCGATAAATCTATATCCACCACTATCCCCAATCTTGTCAGACCACGAATTCGTTTTTTCACGGTTCCCTTTTCCCCGTCTACGTGAAAACGGAACTAGGAACTAGTTCTCTGCGAACGAGCGCTTAATGGAACGACCTCGATGTTCCCCCTGGCCCCCTTTAACTGTGAAAAATCGCGATGACATCACGGTTCACAGCTTCATCGAGATGAAGCAACGAAAATCGTTGCTTTTCTGCTCCCGTTCTTTTATTTATTTTCTTTTTTGCACCGAGCATGTGCGTGCGTTTTTTTTCTCCTTTTCAGTTCTTTACAAATCGTTCGTGGACTATGATCGAGGGTATACGAAAAACGAGAACAGTTCCACGTTATATCTGCCCGGCTCTAATGATCCGAACACGCGCAAGCGTTCGGTTTGAAAGTAGAGAGAGGACATAAGCACCATATGAATATTTCAGAGACCAGCCCGCAGTCTATGGCGCCTTTGTTCGAAGGCTTGATTCCTTTCTTTGCGGAGAGGATCATTGGGTCATTGGTGAAAAATTGAGCACGATTAAAATTAAAGAATCGCTAAACCAGGCATTAATGTGTATTTTTACTGAGTCGTTACCGTAGGAATTTTATTTAAGATCGATCATTTGTACTATCGGTATTTAGTAATTAATAATTCGTCGATATAATTATTTAGTATCATTTAATGGAAACCTCTGCATATGAATGCGGTGGCAGGGGCTAGAAGTATACCTTTAGACTGTACGTGAATGGGAGACGGAATAAGGCTATGCATAGACATGCGAATATCCTTCGTAGGACTTCATAGGACTTCATAGGATCTCCGAGAGGTTAAATAATAAAATCACTCAACCATTTCTGATATCATAATGTAAATGTAAAAAATGTATGTACATACAGTGGGTGTAGAATGTATTCGTACACCGATCAATTTCCCAAAAAACTTTTCTGTGAAATGGTAGTTTCTTAACTTCGTTTTTTATAATCAATGATAGTTTACATATTTCCGGAAATCTTTAAGATAGATATAGTCCGAACAACATTTACTAGTTAATATAATTTGTGAAATTAATAAAAAAAATGCGAAAAGTCGATTAAAACGAATAAAGGGCTAAAGATGGATAGGGTAGCCTCGTAAGTCAAGTTCAGGAACCGATCGGAAATTCACGATTTCGCAGACAAATTCATCAGTCCCGTTAGCTGGCCAGAATTTTATTTCTTATTGGACCGCTGAGGACCACCTTAATTAAGGACAGACGATTACAGACTCTTGTCGAGACCTTATCACTTGTTCCTTCAAAGAAATTTGCGTAGTTGCAAGTAAGAGTTCGCTTTTTTTTTGACGGTCAACATATCTCAGAATTATTCTAACAACTTCGAAAATACTTGTTTATGTATTTGTGTAAAATCTATATTTTTGTTTTTATATTATAATATGAAAATAATCGATAAAAAAGGTGTAGATATATGGAAAATGTGCTTCAATAATATAATATAGCAACGTCGCCATACTATTGGAAAATTAAATGGATTAATTATCTAGTTTAGGTTTCTATTTATCCCAATTGAAAGAATACTTGAATGCGTTAAACGTGAAGTGAAAAATCATCGTTATAATATTGATAAATTTCATAGGACAATCGTTCAGTTTAGATTTTTATTTATCCCAATCAAAATAATTTCTAAAGGTTTCGAACATACAATGAAAGCTCTAATCTACTTAAGAATTATTCAACTCGATCGTTGGTATACCAGGTTAATATTCAAATATCGTTAAAAGCATGTTTAAATTTTAAAGAATTTAATTATCGAAGAACTGCGTTTAAATATCGAATAATCAATTTTAAACATTCAAATTGAATTTAGATTCCCATTCCCATACTGGATTATTTTAAATAATTTAACACGATAATTAGTAAAATTGTGTTCAAATATTCATCAATTAATTTCTCAATAACACGACAAAATCTCCACAAAATTAAACGGTATAAATTTATACAAATCCAGAACAAAATAATTCCCGCAAGCTTAACTTTATTTACGAAATTATTCCACTCAGAGATTGCTGTAATACCTCGAGTAACAAAACACCTGTTTACGTTTACCTTACAACCTATTTCGACTAACAGAATTCGAAACTAAAAGCAACAAATGTGCACACATATCCAGAATTAAATTTCCTCGATCGATAAATCGATTTGAAAACCAGCCAGTAGGTTGTAACCGCCACTGACGCTTCGGAAGCTTTAATAAAATTTACATATCCTGTTCATTTGGTTCACCGTGCGGTTGAATTGCTCCAAGATTCTCTACGCGCAATACCCAACGCCCATCGTCGTTACCTTTGGGTATCACGGTGAAATTGTCGACAACCTTTCACTCGAGCTGGCTCGAACAAAGCAAACTTATTCTCGTGCTAAAGTCACGCCTAACAGAGGGACGCCCGACGAGCTTCTCGTACCTAATTGAATTTCACGCGGAATTAAGTTTAATTGATCACGCCGCCTATAATAATAGCCAGCTTGCAATGTTAAATATTTATAAACCGCTTGACGTAACGGGACAAGGGGGATGACAAGGTTAAAGAAGGTCTCAGGCGAGTATTCTTTAATTAGAGGGGAGTTTTGTTCTCGCAACGGAGCTCTGGTAGAACTTCGCCGCGTTCTTTGGGATGTTTATCAAGGACCTGCGCTCGGAACTCGAAGGACCCACTTGTAAGATAGCTTGCTTCGACCACCTGCCTTTTGGGGCTCAAAGAAAAAGACTGCCACGATTCTGGTTCCCTTCGAACTTCTCGCACCACTCACGGTGAACCCTTATTGCTCTTTTCATCTTTCTTTGATTATCAGGGACATTTAACTCTGGAGGAATGTCGTTTATTAAAACGATTGAAATGCGAATGTGCTTCTGAAATTATGGTTTCTGATGTTATAGTTCATGATTACGTTACCACGTTTCGTTTTGGGAGACTTACATAGTCGGTCACGCAAATATTCGGACACCATTATAGTTCTGATTATTATAGTGCGTACTTCAGAAATGTATGCATTAGGAAGAAAAAGAGGTTTCGTATATGTTACTATGCAGTGTGCAATTAACCAAAACATAAAAGATATTTAATTACAATAAGTGATGAAATAAGTAATGAAAGAAAAGTAAAAGTACGCTCATTTTCATGTCACGAAAATATTCGGACACTATCAAAACTAAGTTTATAACGTTATACATAAATCTTGGTTTTGTAAATTAATATTTAGTTGGATATCCCATATGCGAGCGTACTTTCCATTTTTCTTTATATATATATCCATTTTTCTTATATATATATACAATTTATATATACAATATATACATATATTATACAATTTATATATACAATATATACATATATTATACAATGTATATATACAATAATTATTGTATTATGCAATGTATATATACAGTATACAATATATGTATATCATGCAGGAGTATTTTTGTAGTTAGAGGGAGAAAAAACAAATTAATTTATCAATGATTGTTAATAATTGACCGATTGTAAGAAGAAATTTGATGTAAATCAGTCCTTCCGGTACGCTTACAAATAATTTTCTTATTCATTTTATACATATAATAATATATAAATAAATACATCAGACCAAAATAATACATCAAATCTCACAATCCTCAAATATTTTGTTTGATGCCTTTACCGTAATTTCAACATTAATGTTAAAAATCATCCCGACCTACCCGAATTCAACGAAAACCATTCGATCAAATAGTCAATAGACCTCCACGTGGACACATACCTGAATGTATCCCAGCGTCCCCATCAGCGTCCTCGAAGACGGAGGATCCCGTGCCCTCGTCGTTGTCCGCAACGGAATCGTAGGGTGTATCGTCGTCTTTCGATTTCTCGCTTCCAGAACGATGATGGTCGTTCTTGGAAGGCGTCGCGATGGCACAGGGGCTGTCTACGGACGCGTGCCTGTTCGTCACCTTCACCAACGTGCTGGTGCTCCTAACTAACTTGGTGCTGTGGGTCCTGCGTATCAACAAGTTGGTGAACGTGGTGTTCCCGTTCTGTTTGCTTCTAGTCTCCGTGGAGCTGTTCCTGCCAGCTCCGTTCGACTTCGATTCAACGATTTTCGCGGAGGTCCGCTGTTTCTCGGCATCCTTCTTCTTCGTGTCCTCATCCTCGACTTCGAAGCACGCGATGGTGTTATTCAAACGATTATCTTTTCTAGCGGGGTCCTTCCTGCCGGTGAACCGGCTCTGGAATCTCTCTATGGTCTTGAACGACCTGGTCCTCTCGACCTTTTTCCTGTGCTCGGACCCGCTACCAGTTTGTTCGGTTTTTGGGGTCTCGAAGATCTTCGTCAGGGACTGCACCTTGCCCCTGGACTCTGGGAACGTATCGTCCCTCTTAGCCCCGCAGATAGACTCGTTGTTACTCAACGTCCGCGTCAGAATGACGTTGGGCGTCGTCTTCGAGGTACTGATAGGAAAAGTGTTGCTAACGAATTTCTCGGACTCCGAAGAAATCGTTTTCGGGATTTTCGAGGGCTGTCGAGCCTCTCCGTCTAACGACACGTAGAACGTCGACCTCCTTTTGGGAGACTCCTCCAGATTCTCTACGTGCATCATGTCTGTGACGAGAGATCCCTTACATGTGTACGGATCGTTTATTTTCCTCTTTTTATTTGCCGAGGGGAGGGTCTGCTCATCTCACCTGCTTTAAAATGATCCCCGTTGAGTTGGAACGTGTATTATCCGTTGATCGGAGATGGGCAAAGTTTTATCCGAGAAATATACCGAGTCTGTACTGTTTGTTAACTCTCTATTGCACGCAAGTAGATTTTTGTGTAATGAATTTCTTTAGGGTGATTTTAGACGTTTTTAGGTGGTTGTAGCATTACGGCTACTTAATATTTAGAAGTATTGATTAATGTAGGAAACATAATAGAAATATAGAATAAGGCGGCGTCTAGGTTTAGATTTTTGTACACCAAAATCAGGGTTAGAATAATAATCAATTACAATTTTTTAATTGAATAATTGATTTAAGCAAATTTAATTCAAGCAATTTAATTAATAAATATTTTGAATAAATATAATTATGTATATGTATAATAATGTCGTTTAATTGACGATCGATATGAGCAAATTTAATCGAAGATATTTAATTGACGATTACTTTAAGCAGAATTAATTCAAGCTATTTAAATTGACGATTTGTTTATATCTTTAATGTTAAAAGACATTTATATAAAATTCAATTAATTATATAAGTAACACATATAATAAACATATATATATATATATATATATATATATATATATATATATATATATA
>NW_026534349.1:10981718-11097642 GCF_026225885.1 Hylaeus anthracinus
ATATATATATATATATATATATATATATATATATATATATATATATAAACCAATTTGTAGCGACAAATGCAATATACTAAATACTATTAACCTCATCAAAATGAGTTGCTTGTGTATATAATAGTGTATTTGTTGAGATAATTCTACGAATAAATAATTTATAACGTAAATAAGAATAAATATGTATTCCTATTCAATGACGACAAAATAAAAACAAATATATATACCATAGGTATAAGTTAAACTAATATACTAAAAACATAAAGCAGTTCAGCTAATTTGGCATTGCCGGCATAACACTTTCTGTACGAACCTTATATGTGTTACTTATACAATTAATGATATTTTATATAAATCTCTTTTAACATTGAAAATATAAACAAATCGTCAAGTAAATAGCTTGAATTAATTCTGCTTAAAGTATTCGTCAATTAAATATCTTCGATTAAATTTGCTCGTATCAATCGTCAATTAAACCACTTTCGATTAATTCTGCTTGATTCATTTCAATTAAATAACTTTTAACTACATTGTTTGTAATTAATTGTCGATTAAAGACGGAAATTAATTATAAAAGTAATTAATTACTCGCAACCCTGACCAAAATACAGAAACAGGAAACAGAAAGGGAGAAAATAAGAGTTACGATGAACTCAATATAACAATACGAAAAAAAGACTGAAAGACGTCGAAAGAATAAAAACTTGCTCCCTTCCTCCTTAATTATTCGCACGATAAAACGATGCCCATCTCTGCCCTATATTTTGCTCGTATCACGATAAAAGTTATCGTAAACGGAGCACGCGTTTGTTCCCGGTCCAGACGACTGAGAGTTTCCTGAAATTTACCTTAGTCTCGACGCTGGAGAGTGAGAGGCTCCTAAGGGCCGAGGAACGCACCAGTCATCGAGGGCTCCGAATTTCTTGCTCCAGCAATTCCTCTAAATATAGACGTGTACCGTGGTGCTCCCTGGAGGAACACGTGTATCAAGGAAAACAAATAAGGTTCTCTGTTGCCTGGGAATACGTGGAAACGTCGGGTGGGTACGTGAATATTTCCCCTATCGATGTTTTCCTTCGTCTATCGACGACGGTGACCTCTCTCGAATGATCGTTTCGCGGAAACCTCGCACACTGTATCGTTACACGGTCTATTCACAAATTCGATGATTACGCGAGGCTCGCTATGGTGTGCTTAACCGCGGGGCACCTGTTAACTCGCGCTCCCTAGAATCATTTTCGGTACTCCAAGGCAATTTCGTGGTCGCTGCTTCTGACATACGACCGTCCCCCGATTCCCACAGAAACCAACAAACGCGAGCGACTCGACTTTCGTTCGCGTACAGCGTGGATTCGGTCAGTGTTTGCGGTAAATAAAACCAAGTCGCGCGGTGCGTATTACGTCGCCGTGAGTGAAGAGCGAAAGGTCAACTCTTCGCTGCACAATGGTTAGCTGTAACCGCTTGGGAAAATGTCCACTCGAGCACACCGTTTTGGCACCTGCGACCATACTTCGACAATCTACACAAAGCGCGAACCGCGGAATAAACAATGTTCCATCACTTTCAATTACTCGTTTTCCCAGTCCGTTCCGAAACTTTGTAAATTCTTGTGCCGCGGTTATTCATTCCTTTCCACTCGCTATTGCTCTTTTTTTGGATCGGTCACGAAACATTCCCGTACGACGGAAGCGGCACAAAAGACTTCACAAAACAATGAGGCGCGGCACGGAGCAACCAAGGACGAGGAAAAAGGTCCCCAGGAATGCAGGGAATACCATTAACCTCCGCAAACGTACGAATGCACTCGTGCTCGGCCGAAGTAGTCTCGAAACAAGATACGAAAGCACACGAACGACAAACCTCGAACTGGAGACTTTCTTCGGTTGCACGGGGCCACGAGTCGCGATTCTTCTTCGTGCCGATGGAAGAAGGGACCACAGTCGATGACACGAGGTAACGAGGAAAAGGAAAAGGGCCCGGGTCGCGGGCTCCGTTTCGTGGCCACGGGAAATCGTTACCGAGCTCCAGGAATGTACGCGAACCGTTGGCACGAGCTGGCCAGCATCTCGCGTTTCTTTCACCAAGGACGAGCACTCATATTTCGAGAAACACGCGCGCCGCGGGTAAACGTGAGAAGAGCAACGGTATTGCACGGTCGTCCGCACCGTAGACCAGCTCGCGACTATATGTTCGGGCCGCTGTCGAACCGTGACTACCAGCGCCTCTAGCGGCCGTTGCGATTAAACTCGGGGGAGAGAGAGAGAGAGAGAGAGAGAGAGAGAGAGAGAGAGAGGCTACTCGACCGCGAAGAGACGAAATCGAGTGCGAAGCACGCAATATTCGAAGCGCACTTTATTTTCTTTTAGTATCACAATTTATTTTAACACATACAATATATACAGGGTGTCTACGTATTAGTTCGGACATACGCAAGGTGTCAATTCTACAACAAATTACCAAGAAAAAATTACTCTTAGACATTTTCTTTGTGTCGCCTTGTTCTCGAGAATTTTCATTTTGAATATTTTTTCTGCGTTTTCCACTCGACACTCTTCGACTCTTTTGGGCACGGTAGGATTAAAAGTGTGCCACCTTTTCGATGGACCGTAATGCACGGTGGGACATTTTTAATCCCCAAAACCCCATCACCCGAAAACCCACGCTTTTCTGGACTTGAACGTTATTTTCCCCCTAAAATACCACCGTACAATTTTTTTTTGACAATATCATTCAAAAGCTGAGATTTCGAGGAAGTTTTTTCCCGAAGAGTGCCCGGCACACAACTACGTCTTTGAAATCGAAAAACGAATACAGAAGAAGTCAAGTCTTTTGATATTTCCACAATGTAAAGTTTGACCTAATTTTTCACGTATTCAATCTTCGTAACAAATTTTGGTTTTGTATCAGAGAGTTGGGAAATTTAACGCTCTTTCGAATGGTATACCTAGTTTTGAGTTTGCACTGCAGTTTGGCGGAGTTATGGCCGTTTAAAGAGTGTCAAGTCAAAAAGAACGGAAGAAAAATTAAAAGTGAAAATACTTCAGAATAAGGCGACACAAAGAAAATGTCTAAGAGTAATTTTTTGTTGGTTACGTGTTGTAGAATTGACAGCCTGCGTATGTCCGTACTTATACGTAGCCACCCTGTATATTTGATGTAGAAACTAATTCTGTGGGGCTATCGATTAATTCCGAGATTTTATTTAAGATAACAGTTTATGACATTTGATATTCTCACAAAAATCAACAATCCTTACAACTGCAATTGATTAATTAACAATTTACAGGACGAACTTCTGTATGTACGAATTTCAGTAGCCAATAAATTTTGGTTATTGTTGGTCTTCTAACAGATTACAAGTGTACTTGGTAATTATAATAATTGTAGAAGACAAATTTCGTGGCTAGTAAAGTACAACAAAATGACGAGTAAGTGTATCTGTTTGAACGAGAGTTATCAAGGATCGATTATAGAGGTACAGAATTAATGTACAGTACATTATTTATTTACTTTAATTTATCATTTATTTAAAGACGCAAGTGTCGGTGATAATATTTTTGGTTTTCGCGCTGTAAATAAGCTAATATATTGAATGTGTCTGACTAAAAACTCGGACATGTTTCTTTTCTTCACTTTCTATGTTCTTTAATGTATTATGTATAACATCTACTCGATATCTAATAAACGTACTATGTATACCTGGACAAAATCTAAATGTTTAGGAGATATACTACAATGTCTACATTATACGAAGAACTGATCCTTCATTTCAATTAAACGTCATTTATTACGTCGTTCACTCTTGATTCTCCGCATATTTTTATTAGAAGGAATAGGATATGAATCACACATGAAAGTGGACGTCAAAATTGATAATACGAAAGATAATGGCAATTATAAGCAGTGTTGTGCGTTTGATATTTATGCACTCGTGATATCGACCAGCTGAGATTGCATCTGTGTGTATTGTACCGAGCGGTATAATGAGTTCTATTCGAAAGTATTCGAATGCTATATCTAGATTCTGACTGTATAGGGGCAACTGACCCTGTGGCCTATTCGGTTCTATGCTGAAGTCACCAACGAACTCCCATATCATAACCTAGATTATCTTTGAAAGTGAAATCAATATGGTCGAGAATGGTAGTCAGCTTTACATACGAAACACGTTGAAGTTTTATATAAGTATGCTAGCACGAAAACTGAATATGTAATTGATAATATTTACGATATTAAGTGCTTTGCCATCAGGGAATTATATAATTGTAAAATTATTATAAAATTATATAATTAAAGAAAACTATTTGAAACATTTACTCTTAGGCCATAAAAAAACTCTTTTTAATTATTCCCCTCAATATTGCATATCAAATTACAATGACTTCAAAATTTGCAATCGAACTATTTGTAATAACGTGCTTCTAACGAGTTAGATCAAATATACGCATAGAAATGATTACTTTTGTACATAGATTAATATAAGTGAGATGTCTTAGGAAGACAAAAATAATACTTTAATCACTGATTGTCTACGACACCTAATGGCAACAGTATGATTCATTATGTGATTCACCGATAAAAAGGTACACGATCAAAATCGCAGGACTTGTTGCGCAATAATGTGTTAATTGGAAAATTCGCAACTCGGAGTATTTCTTTGTCTCGAAACAGAGTTCATTCAAGTTCTAAGACATTCTGCGTACAGGATGTCGACAAATCTCACGATAATGTGTCCAAACTGTGTATTCCAGCGATTGTATCGCTGAGAAAGGTATACAATGACTTGATCATTTTAATACACTATGTAAATTGAATTTCCTGCAAAACTACAAACGCAGCGAGTAAATTTATTATTAACGTAACCATTATTCCACTATTATATTTTTGTAGTAGTGTGCAATTTTCTGAAAGGGACCCAGTACTGGATCCGAATTTAAAAAGCTGTTTAAATAAAACTATTTCAAACATTTGCTTTATAGGCAATCGAAAAACTTCTATTCCTCTACTAATTATTTCATTGAATATTCCACACCAAAATAAATATTAGATTGTCCCAAAAGTTTCTTCCGTGACTTGCACTCAATTATTTTGTGTGGCAATGTTTATATAAATAGACAACCTAATTTCTTAGATGTTAACGTTGTAACAGTAACGAAGCAAAATGAATTGTATGCACTTGTATAATGTAACATTAGACATAAGGTATTGTGTATGTATTTCGGATAACCTAATAGTTTAATTAACAGTTTGAAAATCTTAGCGAGTGATTTAATGGAAAATTCCTCTTGAATGCAGAGTGTATTCTTTAACCCTGACGTTTCTGCAGCGAATTGAAAAGAATTGCGTAAATCTCTAGCCATCTGTACCCCATTATCCGCTTTTAAAGCTACCGTGACTCAAACCAGATCTACAATCACGATCGATAATCGTTTCCTCGATTTCCTGTTACACAGAAACGCTTTCGAAACTGGAGCAGATCAGTCACCCCGCAAACGCGATTTCCATTTCGTAAAAAGCGATTTATTATGCAGCCTCGATAACGCGAAAAGGTCTAGGAACTGAATCGAGCTATGCCACTTTTACCAAATCTCGTGCTCAACGTGGTTAATACTTTTCGCGAGCCAACTCTTGCTGAGAGAACTATAGACGACTTTCTCCTGACAAGGATTTACCGATCGAGGCAACCGGTAGATACATGTATTGTATTTTCTGAATCAGATTCGCAGTTTGTCGATAGATAAGTCAAGATTGGACTATTAGGATGCAATGTATCAGATGTGGAAATTAATTCTTCGTCTTTATAAACACACACTTATAACTAGATTGTGGATCTTTACGCGAAATAAAATCGTTGCAAACGTACCTACAAAAATTGAACCTAAATAGACATTTATTCTACTCTGCAAGCATTATAACATGAACTTTACTTTCAACGTTTTTTTTATATTCTTGAATATTGTCTGCATTTTGTAGTTTCTTGCACATTAAAATTTCCTATAAATGCATAAAGATCCGCAGTCTATTTATAAGTCTAGTTTAAATAGAAATGTTTACTCGTCAATATGATACGTTAGAATAGGTACAATTAGGAATAGATGTAGTTCAATAAATAATTAATGTACACCGTAAATTATTACTATAAAATTTTGTGTTATTAAATTCTGTTTCGGATATGTATTTAGTAACATTTAATAATATTAAGTCTCATAATATTAATGCTTTCCCATAGAGAAATTCTCATTTAAATAGAAGAGTTCGGAAAAAATGTCTAACATCTACAAAACATTTAATTATACAACAAATGGGATAATATTATTTTCGATAAAATGAAAAAGTTAATACCTAGAGAACCAAAATTGCTAAAAGAAGTTTTAAGAGCACACGGTGGATACATTAATGAAAAGAAAATTGTAGTGTTTTTTTTTTATTATTATTACTGATGAGACTTCGTGAATTGTTGATAAAATTCTCTAGTGCATCATTAACTAATTGTAAATACAGAAATACGTATGATATTTATGAATAGATTCGTTATGTATTTATACTATTTTCAATCATTTTGATCATGATTTTCATATAAACGTTCAACATTCTAATTCTACAATTCCCAAGGCCTGAACCAGGGGTCAATTTGCATATTACTCCAAATAATAGTGCTTGAACCAATCACTCACGATCACCTATACCATAAATACAATCACAGGAATCTCCAGTTCAATTCCAACCGAAGGGAGATATAAATTCGACACCTTTCGACTGCGAAGAGACGTGATTTGTTTCTACAAAAATCCTTGAAGGCGAGATTCTAAGTGTTCTTTATGTGACGGTACCGAAGCGATAGGATCAAGAAAAAGGTCTCGGAAAATCGCCGGCGGACCATTCGTCTGTGAGTCATCGGTTTCTGGAACGTGAAATGGAGTGAATTTTTATCGTATTGCGAAAATCCCGGCCCGAGTACGCGGTAATCGTATCCGGTAAACGAGAGCCAAGATAACGTGTCGCTATTATGCAAGTGAAAACTACGACAACTGTAATTGCGTCCGCATGGTGGAATTTCAGCGAACGCTGGCGTAAACCTTGAAATATTATTCAAATTGCATTAACGGCGGTGGGTGTCGTCCCATTTACAATTCTGCGAATCTAGATTTCGGTTTAATTAGCGGATTTGAATTTCAGTGTGCCCGTTAGACAACGGTCGAATGTTTATTCGTGCAACACGCACGATTGGGAATTTATTGGAATCAGGTTGGCTGTTTGGAAAGTTATTTAACAGCGGAAAATGTTGAGCATTATTATATTCTGAGCGATTATATTATGAGCAATATTTCTAAGTTGACACTTAAGTAGCAATAATTTCTTATTAAAAGCTGTGTCGCAACAATCATTGGAAATTACAATGGGTTAGTTTTAGATGCGAATGCAAAAAATGTATATTGTCAAGGATGCGTCAACTGGAAAACAAGAATGAGCACTGCTGCTTACGAAGAAATGGAATGATTATCGTATCGCTAAACGCGTATTTATAAAGCTATGTACAATAATAATGTATAGCTGTATAAACGGTTTGGGTAAGCTCAAAAAAAAAAAAACCATGGCAGCTCTGAAAAGATAGAAGGCGATGCTATCTTGGAAATGTTCCATCGATCTGAGAAAAGGCATGGTATCAAAATGTGCTAAATCACAGCTTCAAAGTTAATAACGATATTTCAAATATCGTTAACGTTAGGGCCCATACACTATACCATTGCAACGAAACGTTACGCAAGCTCGAAACGCCGAACATCATCGATCGCCATAGTAGCCAACCTGTTAATGATAATCTAATGCAATCCACGCTAGTGGGTGATGTTGGGCCATCGGACCTTGTAATACCCATTTGAAATTTCATCTCAAACAGTGGGTGTCGTCCGAAAGGCGTGCGTCTCGCGAATGGTTACTATTTAAATTTCAATCTTCGCGGTAGGAGCTGTTTAAACTTTCATCCTGCCGGTGGATGCTATTTAAATTTCAATTTCGTCGGTGGGTGGCCCAACTCTCGTCATCGTCGACAGGCGTCATTCGTGCGTTAATTTTTCCAGTAGGCGCCCCCATCGATCCTCAGTTTTCCCTCTTTCCCTCTTTCTCTCCCCCTCTCCATACATTCCATCGACGGATCCTTGATTTCCCGAGTCGACGTGAACAATTGAGGTTTGAAATTCCGTTCGATCGATGCCGATGCCTCGATTCCGTTCCAATTCCAATCTGGAAGTCCCCTGAGCATTCCGCAGTGGCCCAGAGAATTCAAAATTCAGACTTCAGAATTCAGAATTCAACCGTACGCGTGAAAAATAATCTGCTGACATCGGTGACAAATAATTTTCTACGTGTAGAAAAATTTCAATAGGTGGGTTCTTCCATTGCTTCGCATAGCGCAAAATTGTTTATCAGCTTCCATTTATTCGATTATATATAAAATTTATTTGCCGAATTCTCAATTCATTTTTGTTTACTTTATCTTTTACACTTTTACCGTGTGTGTGAATACCATTTTTTGGTTATCTGTATTAATTACTGTTGGAATGCAACGATTGCCGCTTTAAGTCCTTGGGGGAAAAAGGTCTGTTTTTCCTTAAAGCAGAAAGAGGGTCCTAGCAGGTACAGAAAGCGGCGACCCTCAGTCCAAAAGAATAAGTCAGCCAGTACGGGTCGTTTAATTTCGAACATTCTTCCTTCGCATTTTACATTATAATCGTTGTAACTATTACTAAGTCATACTGGTCCGCGGATACACTGCGTGTATTGTTTTTAAAGTGAATGAATCCCTAAAATAAACAGTGTGTTACAACAAAGTGTTCTATTCCTTTATTCAACCTTTAGAAGGAAATAAATTTCTAACAATTACTGCATATAGATTAGTATTAGTATGAATATTTATCTATTTATATATACCCTCCAAATTTATACTACCCTTCAAAAAGTGATCACATATTAAGAAACACCCTGTACAATCGTAGATTATTTAACAGATACACATTATCCCCAATCGTTCTAATGTTAAATACAATTTTCTGCAGCGCCAAAAAACAATAAATGTCGTGTCGGTACCGGTACGTATTGTCTCAATCTAGAGACGCGGTAGCGTCTCGGCGTCAAGTACATGAAAAATTATCCGTCACCGCGTATACACATATAGCGTTAGAGCTACCACGTATCTTTTACAGGAGAGATGGTCCATTCCAACCTAACCTGAAACTTCTTTCGTGAATATCTCAACACGCCTCCAATATTTTCCAAATTTGAAGTCATTTTTATGATGTAAACCGCGTATAAGCTTTTGAATAAAACCAAAATCAATAAAATCGGACCACGTACAACTGAGATATCGACTTTTACTCGATTCTGTCGAGCCGCTCGCTTCTTTCGAGTACGCGGCAGCCGTAGAAAGTGTGCAAGAATCGAGGCATGGGCATAGGAAACAACACGAAGTTCGAAGCACGGGAAAGAGGAAGGACGTGCGCGGGGGGGACGTTACGAAAAAGGAACTCGTGACGCACGTTTTCCTCACAAAGAAACAGGATCCGTGGCAGACCAGCGTAATACGGCCGTGGCTTTTCTTGCTGCACGCGCGGTCCATCAGGCGTGCACGTTACGGGGTCTTTATACGCGTCATTTACAACCGACGAACACGTTCTTCGCGGCGCCGAGGACGATGCTTATCTACGATCTTCGCGGAATCGATCGTGATAAACGGCGACGAAGATGTCGACCGATGGTTCGAGAGAAAATTCGATGCAGGACTTTGAAATCGGTCACCGATTGAATCGGTGGGACTCAACGATTCGAACATACGAAAGAAGCAGGATACAACGGCAAACATGGTTAGATAGTTGGTAAAAATTTGAAGAATCAATTTGGGAAACATTAGGGGTGGCCTAATAAGCCTATGGCCCGATAGCATAAGATCACACGCTTTTCAACTTTCTAGCGTTTAATGGTAAATCAGAATCCTTTTTGTTTCCATGGAATTAATTACATTCGTGGTCCTATCGTAGTATACTTCTGATTGTGAGGTGCAAATATATGTCGGTCTCATTTTACATCTCATTTCCCATCAATACACACCTTTACTGTCGTATGTTGCGACATCAAAGCAGAGGATTCAAAGCTCTCGTAACGTCCATATTCTAAACTGTCGAATTAGAATAACAGGACCAACGCGATGGTTCATCGAGGATCGTTTCTTTTTCACAGCAATACCGGTCGCTTGGTCGAATTCGCGTCGTCGATCGTGCGGAAAAATTGGGGTCCAGGAAGAGATGCACAAAAGGCGGACAGAGAAGATGTCAAATGTTCGTCACGAGGTCACCATTCCTGCCAGACACAATGACGGGCCGAAATCCAATTAGCATTTTACGAGCGGCCAGTTGGACTGCTCTGCGCATCATTGCATGGAAATTGCATTTGCACACGGATTCGACTCGTCGGCGTTGCTTTGTCTTTCGCAACCAGCGGACGGACCAGCTGTGTGTCGCGTTGCCCGTAACGAGCTTTCGTTGGTCAGGACCGGACATCCACGCGGTTCTCAACGAAATAAAAGTTTTCAGCTACAGGTATAAGGTAATCAATTTTTCAAATGTTATTCGATCGATAGAAATTACAATACACGTTTCTTTCTTTTGTTTTGGCAATATTGTGACGAATTCGGTGGTGTTACGAATAAATTGAATTTGGTCGGCAAATTCTTTTCTGAATAGAATTTAATCGATGTTTCGATTTACATTAAACGGAAGCTTCGAATAAAGAATAAAAGATTGTCAGTGATTGGTATTTTATTTGGTGTATACGAATTGTGGTCTGGATTGTTAAATGAAATTATATAATTAGTTAGAAATATGTAATTCTTTTATTTGTATAATATTCCCGGGTTGTTTACTGTACATTTTTTTTCTTCGAAGTGTCAACGAATTTAATTTAATCCGCAAATTTTTTTCTGATGTTTTACATTCAATCTGTATTACGACTTATCCGTAAATCGTAATAAAATTTCACAAGCTATAACGAAAGGGAGTGCTCGAGAAACGATCCTAATTAACAATTCTCGCCATTAATCGTCGATTCGCGAGGGATCGTCGCGGAGGAGAAATCGCGGAACATCGAGATACAATAAACCGTAATTAGTAGCGAGGCTAATGCAGTCCTGGCCGATCTCTAGCGCGAATGTCCGCGATATAAATCAAAACTTATTCCCTGGACAGCCCCAGGGCCACCTTATCGATCCCTGGGAGAGATAAATCGCGGGACCAACGTCTGCGAGGGTAGTAATTAGTTTCTGCGACATTAGTCATCAGTGGGACGTTTACCTCTTGTCCTCTTTGTGCATCATCCGTGCGTGCGTTTCGATTATCGTGGCAGTCGTCGATGGATGGTAAAAATACTGCCTTCTCTCCATAGCAAGGTAAACCGTTCTGTTAGTAATCCCTTACCACACATAGAAGTTTTTAACAATTCTCACGAGAAATTCTTTGCTTGATTCAACAATTTTAATGGAAACACCGAGATACTGGAATGGAAATAGACAAATGAGTGGCAGCGATGGGATCAGGCTATTAGACCATCAGCTTTTAGGTACAGCAAGTTATTAAGCGTAATCTGACATCGTCTCAAAGAAATAACACTAAGGAAGGACGATTAACTTCAAGGATGACGTCGACCTAACACCAGGAACCTCACTTATAAACATCTCTCGAGCTGATTTCACACCGTCGACTCGCAACGCGATAAACCGTTACATCGGTAGCTCCTAACGCGAACAGAAGTATCTAGTAATCTTATCCGCGGAAAATTCTTTCCTGAAACGCTCAACTAACGTGTAACGCGCACACTGCGGCCAAAATGCCAGCTCAGAAACAGGATCCCACGGGGGTTAACGAGACACCGATAAATTAGCGCATATCGTCCCCTGTCCTCCAGTATCGCTTTACGTCTCCCTGGTTGGCGGGTTTGTCCCATCATCGACTACCGTTTCACCCTAACATCGTGTCGATAACTATAAAAACAGTTTGCACGGACGAGAAGAGGTAAAAGAGCGATGAAAGAAAGGAACCGGCGTCCAACGAAAGAGGAGAGCCTTCCCGATTCACACGGAGCCTGGCCTCAAACTGGCATCGTTTTTCTTCCCACGCACGAGTCTTGGCCCTGTCTGCGATGCAGCGTCCGTTGTCCCATAATCTCTTTCCCCTGGCGTCGTTTAATCTTCCCATAAATCCGACACTTGCTCCCCACGCGGGGTAAGAAAGAAGACCAGCCGGAATTAAGACAGCAGGGAACGTTAATTATCAGGGATCTACTAATGGAACCCACGTCCTACAGTGGAGCATGGCTATTTAAAAAGTGTAAAGGATGTATCATGAAACTGAGAGAAATGTCGAAAATATGCCTCGGATTCTTTTTCAGAATTAATATTACGGGGACCAGAAAATAATGTCGTTCCTTTTACATTAAATTCAAACAAATACACTTATAACAAGTTTTTATTTTCAATTAATTATGTAATCGCCCTCGTTATCAACGACGTTTATGCTATCTGGTGTGTAAATTTTCGATACCTGATCGATTAAAATTGGTATACAATGAGAAGATAAATGATAAACAAGTATTGACATTCGCAAAAACGACATTACTTTCTGGTCCTCCTAATAAATACGATTAAATGATATATAAAGTATATATGAGAAATGTACGAAATTATTAGTCGAAGTTGTACGGAATAGATATTTTATATCTATATATATCGTTAACGAATACATTTGACTTCCTTCTTACAGTTGACCGACAATTATATAAACATTAGACACAAGAAACATCATCCACCACTAACACACCAATCCTACTGTATTATTCCATATTTCTTTAATGCTAATAAATCAGAGATAAACAGAGGTGCCACGACAAATAAGGTTCGGTAATCGTGTAATTTCCCATATAGCAATTTTTTTATCCAGAAATCGCGTGATCTGCTAGCATTTTAGCATGGAGGAGCTCCTATCACTTGTGCAAACAGGATGAGTGCCGAAGTAAACGAATATAATCTGGCCTATCATTTCGAACGCCTTCCAAAAAGAGTTCGTACAACACGAACAAGGCACCGATGCGAGTACCGAAGTCAGTTATGTCACGCGAATATCAAACTTCCGTGTTTGCCAAGCCCTTTTCAAATCTGAGATACACTCGCAAATGACTGAACGTCTTTGAATAGCAATTGTGGCATCGAGCAATTATCGATTTTCACAGACGCGGAACTAACTAACTAAGATATCTATGTTGATACTATGCTGCACGGATAACACTGATTCACTATCGTTCCCATCGCTACTCGAAACGATCGCTATTGATTTTCCAATTACGTTTAGCCAGCGATTAATAAAACGGTGCTCGTTGTGAAATCACGACTCGCTGCGCGATATTGCGAAATGTCGGACCGTTGAGTCAGGTTCACCAGAACGCTACTAAACAACAGCACGAGTGTCTGAAAGTGTTACGAGCATGTTTTCCTACCTGCGGAAAGAAAGGTCTGTCGATTTTTTCGCAGCTTAGAAGCGCGAGAGAGAACCTTACTTTTACACTTATTCTACATTACCGGCAAAGCTGTCTGCCTTGTCAATTATCTGCTCTATATTACCGAATTTTACCTTATCGACTGTGTAGTACTACTTATATAGAAAATATTCAAGCTTAAGGGTTTACTTTCTGCGAGTATCACAATTCTATTATATTATTCGTGTGATTCCTAAAGACTGACTAATCTATAAACAATCATATAGAAGAAACATATTGATAAAGTAGGAAAATTTGTAAGGTTCAAGTGATATTTTCCTAACAGTTGTATCGAAGCTTCGATAACTAAACATTTTTGCAGAATTTCCTGATTCATCAACAGTGTTTTACATTGCCCTCAAACCCATCAGCCTTATCGATCAACTGTCCTTAATTAACGAATTTTACCGATGGAGTACTACTCTATCTTACCAACTGTACATGTACCGAACATACAAGCTTCAAAGTTGACTTTCTGTCGGTCCGTTGAGTCATGTTCACCGGAACGCTACTAAACAACAGCGGCGTAAGAGCGTCTAGAAGTGTTACGAGCGTGTTTCCTACCTGCGCAGCGAAAGGTCTGCCGATTTTTGCAACCTGGCTGCGCGAGCGGAACCCCCAGCTTTTATGCTCGTTCTACCGTTCAACCGTGACGAAACCGCATAGGTGGTGTCTGTCGCGCTGTTTGAACAGGTAAACGTCAGCAGCGCCTCGATACATCCACTCCTCGATACATCGTACCTGTGTTTACCGTTCGACGGAGCGCTTATCGTTTCTCGCGATGTTTGCGTATGCGAAACCTGACGATGAGGATTTTTATCAGAGAAATCGAACGGAACAGTAGAATTCGTTTGGAATAAATATGATTATTGAACTTCCCAGTTTTTATTTTTTAATTTGTCGGAATGACCAGTGGGAAATATATCGATAAATATATTGTACGTTGAGGTTAAATATTAACCGTTCAAGGACCAAGCTCGAGATAACTCGGGCAAGCTTTACCTGCAGAAAAAAACCACTCCTGAATATATTCGGGTGAAAATAAATACGATTTATGGTATGTAGAAGGGTAGATTACAGATGGGCAACCCTGTGTAAATTTTTGCACAGTGTACGCGAGGTGTTTTAATTTTATTTTCACATATTACAAAAATTAATCGGTAGACATCAACTGTCAGTCTCATTTTGGGCCCGGAATGGCTTTTATGAGGGACATATATGTTCAGTAAATAAAATTCGTTCATAAAAAAAATGTGTTATTTTTTCCATTTTTTAATTTTTTAATGATTACTGAAGGTGTTCATTCAGTCTCCGTGAAAGATAAATTGGAGCATCTCGATGTGTGACTGGTTTTGAAATTTATTAATATTAAATTTAATATTTTCATATTAAAACAAAATTTTTATTTTATAATAATACTGGATGTAATTTGAAATTATTAAATTTAATATTTTCAACAAAATGTTTTCATTTCATAAAAGTAATAAATGTTGTAATTAAAAATGATATAAGTGATAAAAACTCTTTCATACAAATTTATAATTTATTGTTTCTTTGTTTTGTTCATTTCCTCAATTAATGTTTCCAAGATTTATTAATTAACCTACTTATTGATATTTATGTTACAAGGCACAAATATACAGTGCAGATCGTTTGAGTGTAACGATAAATAGCAATGCAACAATTCATGTATGGTTAGTTTACAAGAATTTCCATTAGGTTTACGAGCGAAAGTTTAGAAATGTAGCGATAGAAAACCGGCCTAAGAACCGATTTTCTTCCTCTATCGATTTATCTATTTCGTTTCAGTGGAGACTTGGGTTCACAGAACATTTCAATGTTACGTATTTCGAGAATTATGCCATGGGAAATGATTTCAAGGAGAAAACCGTGTAAAATTTTATAGTTGCTTTACAACCGATCCCGATGTTATTTATGTATCTTAGAAAGTTTCTGTAACCACTTTGTATTACGATCTTGAGCAAAGTGTACTTTAAAAATTGTACCAGGATTTCTATTTTACATATCCATACAGATATACATTCAATTTCGTTAAATATCTGCGAAAGTGACGTACAGAATATGTAAATTTAAAGCATCAATCTAGCCATTGGGAAAAATAATAAATGAAATAGTTATCTTTAATATTAAATACAGAATTTTATGTATTTGAGTATAACTTAAAATTCTGTAATCGATATTAAAGATTCTTTATGCAAATTTAAATTTATGAGGGTAAATATGATATGATACTTACAAAGTATATATAATAATAATTTCTACAATAATTGTCCCAAGTAACTATGTCATATTTTGGGTAGAAAATTTGTTATATCTGAAAAGAATCTAGAAACCTGTATTAAAAATGAAGTACAAACGGTTCATTCGAACATTTTCATCTCTATTTTATTCACAATAAATTCTATCTTTGCGAAACTTCGTTTCTTGAAAGCAAAAATTTATAAAATTCACGAGTTGTCGAATAAACGAATTGTTTGTAATTAAATAGGTACTATTGTTTTGAAATATCTTCTGTTTTTGTATTTATTCATAAAAGTATCATCAATGAATCCATGGGGTAAATAAAATTCTCTATTAAAAATAATAAACATAAGAATAAAGATAAATACGATATAAAAAATACAAAGTATATAGAAACAATTTTTGTAAATTAATTTCCATAAATAACTATTAATTTCGAATACAGAATTTTATGTACCCGATGCAGACATAAAATAAAGATTTAAATGTTGTTTGTAATACCACAAAACTAATAAACTGATCAACGAATAACACACGAAACTTGTATGAGAACTTTTTGCTCCAATTTACACGGCTTCCATCGCAGTACAATTTGATTTCTGTGTAGAATGCTATAGAATTTATCATTCGACAGTGTCCAAGATGTTTCCACGCTTGCGACTGACCCGATAAGGGTGGTGCGTTTGATAAAGCAACATGTATTTTCAATTAGATTAACCTTCCAGCATCGCCTGCAAGCGCGATACATACGGCCATGTGTTTCGAACGCATTTCACAACTATCATTTTCCTCAACTCGTAAAACTGCTACCGCTAAAAGTGTGACTATTTTTACAGAGTGCCCGTAAAATTACGTTGCAATTGGGAAAAGAATGCTATACCCGAAAATTTCAGCATAAATTCCGCTTTCGTGAAGCTTTAATCCTTGAAAACAAAATAGTAGAAAATTCGTGTGTTATAATTAAATATGAAAGTATTCTTCTTGGAATTTTGTGAATTCGTCCCCTAAACGTAAGGTTTATCACATTTTCTATAGTACGAATATATTTCATGCGTAGAAGCGACTTTGCGTGGCAATTACTGTCACAAATATTATGCAATTGTCAAACAGAAACAGACGAAAGAAATATTCTTCTGCGATCGACTTCGGACAATCGAAAAATGTCGAATTTTTAGGTTTCCGAGTGACACGTACAATTCGTCGAAATTTATAAAATTACGAGTGATTAAGGAGTGCGTTAAGCATCGCGAACGCGACAGAAAATTTTTAGCAGAAAGAGTTTATGCGATAGAGCATGAACCACTAAACATGACCGAGGTTGCCGATAACATTCACTTGCCAACGAAGGTTAACATTTTTAAAGTGTGAGTTCCGTTCCTCTAATTATCGCAAAATATATTACGTGCAAATATTCCAGCATAATAATTAAAAATTAATAATCCACTAATTCGATAATTCACGCAATTAATAATTAATAAATCCTTTAAAGTTAAAAGGCGCATCGACCGTTTTAAATTCTATTATTCAATCTAATATTTCGATATGAAAAGTTCCGTCTTGTAGACAGTTCTTCATAGTTACTCATTAATAAGAGTTACTTCATTTAATCATAAATGAATGTAGCCATTCAAAATTACAATTCAAAAATTCGACTCACCTCGTTTCTTTCGAGAATCATGGCGACTACTTCCAAGTAAAGAATATCCTTTGGACTCACCTGAAATTAAAAAAGAAATACTATGTTAACTATATGCTACATAAAGAAATTATAAAATATAATATTCACGTATATAGGAACTCCCAATTTATTAATATCCAAGTTGGGTAAACATAGTATAGCAGTATAAGTATTTAAGATTTTTAAGTTCGTAGAATCTTATATTACTCGATGAAATTTTTGATTAAATTGATCCGTGACTTAAAGCTATAAACTAAATTGCTATTGCTATTTGCATACAATTAAAATTGAGTTCGGTCGTTATTCTACTTTTACGTTGTTTGCCCGTCACGCAAATTATTATAATTGTAACTATAATTTCGCGTTGAATGAAATCTACCAGACTCGAGTGAAAGATTGCCCTAAATAACGCAATTAATTCTATTGATTATTCATTCGCAGGCAAGACGCGGAAACGGGTGACGTGGTGGGAGTTTGCACTGAAGTTGAGAGAAAATTAAAGGCTGCTCCTGCTGCGGTAAGAACTTTATTGCAGAATATTAATTTAATATCGAACTAAAATTAATTGAAATTCCGTTGCGTTAAGAATGTAATATAATATTGACTTTTTTTGGCTATAGGAGACTGTTTACTGTAATAAAAGTAACAGTCTTTTATTCTGATAGTACAGATTAATTAATTTTACTTCATGTCTATTGATTCATTGAATAAAGTGCGGAGCTTCAAATCTTTTAATTCAAGAGTTGTGAAAATATCACGAATCGTAATATTTTATTGTTACTCTAGTTGGAACAATATTTCTAGCCTCCGACTTACTTGAATTAAAACGGTATTCAAATTAAATAATAAAAATTGCAACTACGTTAGTCGTTTTGTGAATTGTGATCTATTTGTTTAAGACGTTTCGACGTTTCATTAAAGAAAATTAAAAATTGTAAATCTAAATTTCATCGGTCCAAATGATTTTGTTGGACAATGAAAATTCAGTTTCTTTTTCAATGTTTTGATACATTTTGAAGGTGTAAATAATTTAAAAAAAATTAATGGTAATTCACTTCACATTTACTGGGAACGTTCACTACTAGATAAAAACGACTACTGTATCATTCATTAATTATCAACTGAATTTTAATTATATCCAGATGAATTAAGTTTAGAATGATGTAAAGGATTTCTAGGACATTCCTAAATACTGGTATTATTAGGAAATCCTAGATAATTAAAAATATTATAGTTAGAGTAGTTCTATGACCACTACATCGTTCATAAATTATTAACTGAACTTTAATTAAATTCAAATAAATTGAATTTGAATTTTTGTAAAGGATTTTCATGACATTTCTAAATATTAGTATTATTAAGAAATCCTAGGTAACTAAGAATATTTATATATATTATATATATATTATATATTAATGAATCCATATTGCTCGGAAAATTAAATAATTTAATTAGAAATTAGTAAATAAGTTAGATATAGTTACGTATAATTATGAAACACGATAAAAAATCAAAAAGAAACCAAGAACACATGGACTTTACTACTATTTTAAATCCTCTTACCCTACACTAAACCCTAATTCAGCTCCGTAACGAGCAGAGAGGTTAATTCGTAGTGCATAAAATCGATCAAGAGCAAACTGCTCGACCGGAGCGCAAAACGATACTGAGGACCACAAAAACGATCGATCGATCACGAAACGCCACGATGCACTTTAGTCGTCTCGAATGTCGGATCCTGAAAAAGGCTTTGTGGAAGTTGCTTAGAAAGCGTAACTCTGACGAGGTGGAAACGGGAAAAGGATACGCGGAGAGACATTTCGCGAAAGACAGCCGAGAAAAGAAGCAACAAAAGAGACCGGATGATACGAGTTGTATGTAATTCGATTCCAACAGCCACGTGGCCTTGAACGTTCGCCAACCACCTGCTGTCCGCGGTATCCACCGGGATCTACGGTCCTGGAGTGTCGTCTCGAAGGTGACCAACCTGTGGCACACGTTGTCCAGGTGCCCGCTGATGGGAACACAACCACCCAGGAGATGTGCCTTCTCGTCGAGGCGAAGCAGTCCCCATCGGGCCCGTTATCGAGGTAGAGTATCCAAAACTCGAATCGAATCGATCAGAAGGCGAAATTCTTATCAAGAATTAGGGAGTGCGTGCGATCAGGTGTACTTTGTTCAGGAGAAGAAAATTGGATAGTTTGTTTGTTGAGTTTATAGTGCTTAGCTTGGGAGCTACTGACTATTCGCTCACATAATTTGCTATTGCACTTATCTTATTCCTTATTATTTCGCGCTAGGCTGCTCTACTGTCCGCCCAGAAAATTGGACAGTTATGAAGCAATTTGAGTAGATATTTATCGTCTAACGAAGGATTCTCTGTTCATCCTGAGGAATAGGTGTTTTATTTTTATATTTTATTTACGTCGAGCCACCTCATTCAATATCGTCCAAAGTTTTACAACTTTCAAAGTACACTGCCTTTCTAATACGCAATATCTTCCAAGAAAACGTTATTCAGGAGTCAACTACCTCAGCCAAGCATTTTTCTTCCTCAGGGTGATATCTCGACCCCAAGAAGACCCAAAAAGACTCGAACAATCGAATCAAGCCTGTCGAACACCTCGAAGACCCACGCTACCCGCGATGACCTACTGTCTGGAATCTTGCGAGTGTCCCGAAGGGCCAGTGGCAGTGGCCAGCGAACTGCCCGTGTGCCACGCAAACGTAATCACCACTCTAGAGACCACCAAAGGTGGCTGCGAAGGGCCAAATTCGAAAATCGTCTACAGCCCAACCACCACGGAAACTAACCAAATAGCCAGCTGCGATTCTCCAGTGACCTTGATCGATTGCACAGCGACCGCAAAAGGGACATCGGCGAGGATCACTCGATGCTCGAGCGACAATGCGAATCCTCTGACCAGAAATTGCCTCGAGACTCACGTGCCGCGGGATGGCGGTTGTCCAGCAGCCACAAGCTTCCAATGTCGATCGGAGGACTCGAACTCGTCGCAGCAGGACATCCTTGAAACTCGAGTCGACGAATGTGGGCCCAGAACGTGTATGATCGGTTGCCCGCAAGGTCGCAGAAAATGCTACAGATACATGGAGTCGAGATCTAGCTGCGATGGACCGCTTGCCAGAATAAAGCAGGAACCTTGCGCTAGTATAACTGACCAAGAGATTTCTGGGAGGAAGACGAAGAAAGAAGCGTTCGAAGCCTATAGATCGCCGCCAGACTGCGCAGAGAGTTGTCTAGGTGCGAAGGATTGTCATAAGAAGAGTCGCGTCGTCTGCGAGAACATCGTTCCATCGACTCCCAAAGTGGAGCGCAGAAATGGCCTGGATCCCTCCGAGGATCGCGCGGGTAGGTTCGGGAGGGCTCCTAGAAGACACGTGTGTCCTCCTAGATGCTGCCCTATCCAAAGGAGACCACGTTTCGAGTCCGAACCGAATTCTTTCGGGAATCAACGACGTCACGAGGAGTGCACTCGACCTCAAGTAGAGCGCGTTTGTCCACCACAAACAGCTCGAGAGAAACTGAAGCTGACGTCCCAAAGCGAAACCGGTGGACCCGATTGCACGAAGCCGAAGACGCCCGCGAGAGCGGAGATCCTCGAAAGTGAAAGAGCATCGTGCGAAAAAATTCAAGAAGGATTCAACGACCACGTGCCTAGCGTGGCATCGCGGGAGCTGCTCACGCGATACAGAGACTACGTTTCCGCGAACCAGTTGGATCGCTACGAAGCCTGCAGGTCGAAGAGGAACGGGCTCCAGGACGAGTGCGTCTTGCCCGTATCTCGAGCAGTGATCGAACTGAAGAGGAAAGAAGTGGCTTGTCGCAGAAGTGACGTGGGATTAAGTAGGTCGGATGCGAGGGATGATGATCAATTAGGCGTGGAGACTCCTGCGACACCGCCTGGGAGCTTAGCTTCCTTGGTCCTGGAGGACACGAAGAAATTGCCAGGGACTGTTTGTGTTTGAAAAAGAGAGAGGTGTTGTGGGATTGTTGAGGAATGAAGTGGTAACCTTGGTGTGTTTAATTATTTTTGTAGCAAAGATTGATTTATTGGATATTTTTTAGATGAATGGTTTTGGGGTTAACTAAAATAAGGAGAATTATTTATTGGTTCTAAGGACAATTCTTGATTTTGGTATAGAAAACAGAGAAAAATATAAACGATTGACCCTTTGCATTATGAGATCATCTCTGACATGAGAAAACTAGTTTTTTTTTTTAATTCTTGAGATTAGGTGGGTTAAAACCTGCCCCATCTAATCCTTAGTTTTGAATGCAAGGTCGAATAAAGAGGACAGGTTAAAATAAAATAAAGAAAATTTTTTATCGGTTCTTATGACAGTTCTCGACCGTGGTCAACAGAAGGGGAAAAAATACCGGTTATTTACCCTTTTTTGACCCAACTAGGGCTAAGAAAAATGAAATTAGAGTTGGCAGAGAATAAAGACACTAATTATAGGGCAAAGGAATAGTATAAAATTAAAAATCTGCCTGTTTAAAATTTCCCTACTACTACGACTATCTTTGAATTATTTCTAGGTATAAGGTATAATTATTTCTACTCTGTATAAGCTATTTAATTTGCAATAATTACTAGTTTAGGAACGAATCAAATGTTCCAGAGTATATGCACGTCGTGCCAAAAGCCTGATAAAAAGCATCCACAGCCGAAGCCTGAGACCGTTTCGAGAGGTCGGAAACCAGCGACTGTGCGTACGAAAAGGATTCGCGCGAAGAGAGTAAAATCGAGGGAACTGTACGCAGGAACAGTTTACATCGATTGCGATTGCTATCATCGGAACGGATTGCAACACGACTGCCCGCGTACTTCTTGCGGTGGTATGTGATCAATTATAAGAGATCGAATTAAACTCTCGCGTATGTGGAGGACTCAATGTTCCTGAGAAAGTATCTTTGCTATATTCTTCTCCCCCAACCTCTATGAGAAAAATATTTTTTTCTAGTATTGTGTATTCTACGGTCACATTTTACATTTTATATTCTAACATTGTAAAATTTCCATATATGACATTAACATTTTTCTCACGATACTGATTTTATCTTGAAACGCAAATAAGGATGATTTAATTCGTGGATAATATAATTCGATTAAATTAAAAATGACAGAATTACTTTTTAAATATATCGTCTTTGTCAAGTTTTGATGTAAAACGCATACACTACATATATTTTAATTTCAATTGTGATTATACATGTATAGTATACACGAAATAATTTTTATTTTAATTATATTTAATCATTAACGAATCAAATAAATTCTTCTTTGCATCTACAAATTGATCACAACAAACGTGAAAATGTATATATATTTATTTATTGCTTTTAAATCGAATATGGTTTATATAACATATACGTTACATAAACATATTAACATATTGCTTAACATCTTAATACGTGAAAATGTTAATCTCGTGTATAGCAGATTTATATTGTTAATGAATATTCATTTCCAACCACCTTTTTTGAAAAAGTTCCACCATGCAGAACGAAACCTTGGCCCGAATGCGACTTGGCAACCTATTTTATGGGCAAATGGGAAAAGTATTACGATCACGTAGACACACTGCCGCCAACATCGTTTTGTGGACCAAAAGATGCATGGCTGGCGTTTCTCGAGCAAGAGAAGATGAAAACATCAGAATGTCACGGAGAGAGCATACATCGAAAAACTAGGTAGAATCAGCAACTACTCGAAAGACATTGTATCCTAATCGTCGGTTATATGTATATAATTCAACAGTCTCCTTAAATGCACAAGTTTCTCTACGATAAATGGACAGTAACATCTCGATGAGACAATGCTAATGCAACGATCAAACTTTTTTTATTATTATATGTACACTCGTCAAAAAGCATACACTGGTGCTCACGAAAGATTAGATAGAGAAAGAAAAATTTATGAAACGTTAAATTAAAACAGTAGATAAACTTGACAAAAATTAAAAATTCTTTTCTTGCTCTGTTGGATATAGTTTGTAAAATTGTTCAATTAAGAAGCGATTTATTAGATTTTCACGCTTGTAAATCATTTTTAATTGAACCATTCTATAAAATGGCTAAGTTCATAGAAAGATCACCTGTTACTAACAGCTCTTAATGAAGATTAATGATTAATGATCGTCGTCGATTCCTTTGTGTTATGCTTCGGAAATAGACTGTACTATTTATGTTGAATCATTGTAATGCATCATGTGTCGAATATTATCTCTTGCAAACTAAACTTGCTCTCTTTTCATAATTTTAATAATACTTTCTAATTGTGTATATAACACCGTTTGTGTTTATAGTAACTCTTTGAGTCAACAATTCTATTTCCGCAAAATTTAAATTGATCGATTCTATGAAATAAAAAATCAGTAATAAATGGTAACGTCATAAAATGTCTGCTTTCAAATTTACTCAAAATTGACAACCTCAGAGTAAATAATATTTATAACTATGACATCTAATACAACTTGTAAATGGGATGAAAGAAAATATGTTCGATATTATCTGAAGTTAATATTTATAAGACAAAATGAAAAATAAAAGATAAAAACAATTTTTAATCGAATAAGATTTATTCGATCAATTATTATCGATATTATTTTATTCCGTAGCAAGTTGATTCTACAAATATAAAGTTACATTTTCAAAATTCATGTCAACGCTTCATACGAATGAAGCTCTTCACAGTTAATTTTATTAAAAACTACCAGCTATTTCATTATTAATTAACGCACAAGCTTTATTCCGCGTATATTATTCCTATTAATCAAATAATCGCGACTCGATTCTTTAATCCAAAAATAAAGAGTGAAAGCGTATTCGATGGAACGAGTAATGAATTATTCTCAAGCGAAAAGGTAGGAAAACGAGTACAAGTTACGCGTCGATTAGAAGAAAGGAGAAGTAACTAGATATTGCTGACTGGACAAACAATCACAATAGGAGCTCGACTAATCCGTATGCGGCGCAGGAAGCATCATTTGCGGCTATTTATGCTCTGTGATTCTTTCCACGTTGAAAACTCGTTACTAAGAGAAACAAATGAACCGTACGTTTGTATCGGAAGCCGTGATACATAGTAGCTTCTCTGCCAAGAATACTGCTTTATTTCCGGCACTGGGGAAATGGAATACCAAAATATCTCGTATTTCTGTTCGAAAGAAGTCCATAGGAATTCAATTTATGATCGCTGCGTTTGGTACGGTTCTGAAATGTAAATTCCTTTTGGACGAAACGATGAAAAATGCACGCGCAAAGCAACGATAAAAATCACTGACAATCTATGGCATGGGAATACTAATAAGTCAGAGATATCAAAATTATTTCCAATCGAAAATATTTTAAATTATATGTTTCAGCGACTAATTAGAATTTATAATATTTAGTAATTAAAAAACAAGTAATTTAGTAATTAAAAACAACTCCTTTTCAATAAAGAAAAACATTTGTAAACACCTTATGTTGTCTATTATGATTATACAGTATAAAGAAAAAAAAATATATATATATGTCGAATTAAGTAACCTCCTCCTTGCTCGAAGTCTGTTAAAAGATACGTATTTCTGCAAAGTGTTATATCGATATTATTATGTAACCTTATTAAATATTAACTACATACATTTTGGTATATGTTTTATATTAGTGTGTAATTCATTATTATCCAATCCATATGAATTTTTTTTTTTTTTAATTGCTCTTGGTGCAGGCTATTTAGTTCGCAAAGATACTAACAATGATTATTTATTTATAAAGTCTACATACGTTTTGCACACATCTCTCATCATAGAATATGATTCGAATGCCTGTCAAAGTCCGTTCAGTTATTACACATACACGTATCAGAATTAGACGTACAGTCTAATTCTATTAACGAAAAAAATACAAAGTCTGTCCGTTTAAAATTTCTCTGTAACTTCCCCGCCACTTTCGTCCAATCCAAATTAAACTTATTTTCCTTGTATTTCGCGTTCCAATGGAAAGTATAATCTCTCCAATTTGCAGAAATACCATCTCTAATCATTATTTTAAGTCTCTCAGCACTCTCGACGCTTCCGTTCGTCTAGGAATCGAATAAAATACTTCCTACGCTTGTAGGGTAGGAAGCGCGCCCGAACCTAATCTATTCAAGACGTCTGCATCCTCGCCTCCATGGGTGGTTTAAAAATGGTGAGGTGGATCCACCGACTGGATTTCGTGGATTAAAAGGAACGCACGCGCTGAGGCGCCGGAACGACTCGTGCCGCGCAGGAAATAACGGAGCGTGATCCGTGCTCGTGAGTGAACGACTTCCGGCGCCCGCCACCGTTTGCATATCCAGCATTTGCATAGCGACGACGATATCTGAATAAAAACGGGAAGCACTTTGTTCCATCTAAAGTGGTCCGGGGTATCTTCTGAACTTCGCGCTGTGCTCGTTCGACTTCCTTCCAGCCGCGAGAATCGATTACCGTCGACGCTCGTCTTCAACGAAAATTAGGAAACTGCTGCGGCCGGACAATATTTTTCGACGAATAATGCGCGACGAATGAAATCAAATTGTATTGAATTCAACAGTTACTTAGATTACATGAGATATGTCACATAATTTTATTTGAACAGTAGTCGACGAATAAAATCGAATCGAATTAAATTGGACAGTTATCTAAATAACATAAGAGATGTGTAATGTTTTTTTATAGTTCAAATTGTAAGTTATTCCCACCACATCGTTTCACCGATCACATTTCACCTATCTTTCTCGTTAATTGTCACAGCTGTGTATCAACCGTGTTCAAATCTGAAAGGGTCTATTTGCACTTCGAATGAGGACCCATCGGCTCATTTTCATCGGAAAAACCTTGCTAATTCATTGGCAATATTCTTAAAAAAGCATCTACCGCTGTCCATGCGGGGTAATATTACAGCAAAGTCATATCTTGAACAAGGTCAGGTCATTGCTTGAACAAATATTGTTAATAATTAATGTAGCTATTATCAGAAATTAATTTTTAGTTATTCCAGCTAACAGATATAACGATATAGAAAAATTTCTCACGATTACTGTGTTCGATGAATACTTATTCTGAACCGTGATTCTTATTAATATTTAATCGAAGACTGAATGTTACTATATGCATTCTTATATAGATTTAGATTAGCAGGAATATAATTATAGGAATATATTATGTATTAGAAAATTGTGTACAATTAATTTCGCTCCATTACTGTTACAGCATCAATGTCTAAGAAATTAGATTGTCTATTTACGTAAACACTGCCACAGAAAATAATCGAATGCAACTCACGAAAGAAACTTTTAGGGACAACCTAATATTAACATTAATATATATATATTTTTATTGCAAAATGGTAGTAAATTTTCACGACTAAACTATCCTGGACGACGACCAAGGATTTTCCCGTCCCTTTTCACAACCATGACGAAAAAGAAGATCGTATCTGCGACGGTCCGTGTCTAGACCGTGGAGAACACAAGGACACGGGACCAATTTTCGAGCGAGGAACTTTCGCGTCGGAAGAGCTTAGAACGGAGACGCAGGAACAATGAAACGAAGCCAGAGAGGAGACTCTGGAGGAGAGACGGAGACGTCTAGGATATTCGAGGGAAAAGGAGATAAAAGAGAGGCACAGGCAAGCTCAGGTACATTCCAAGTGATAGGGAATTTAGGAAGAACGGAGAGGCCACGTGAGATCGCGACGTGAGTGGAACAGAGACGATGAAAAGGAGGAAGAATGTTTGCCGTGGGATCGAAGGAAAGGATAAAGTGGATGGAAGGCGGAAGATCTAATTTTTGTATTGAACGAGACACGAGATACCGTAGGGTTCCTCGGCCATGAAGAGACTCCGCGTCGCGGGACGCTATAATTTTCTGGAGTACACTTTGCGACGGCGGTAATGTTTCTGTTGCTGTAGGAATACTATCCCTAGTAACCTTTTCTTTAGTCCGCATACTAATGGCTAAATTATGTTCTCTAGGGATGGAGGGGAATATTTTCGGAATGTAAACATTATTTTAGTCTCGATATACACAATGTCACTCGCTGTATTCTCTGCGATACAGATAACTTGAACTCAAATATTCGAGGTGGCGATTGTGGGAAGCGTTGAGTCGATATCTCGGTTATTTATATTTCGGTATATTTTCCGACACAATTACAACAAAGAAGCTCGAAAAAACTTACAGGTCCTCAATCATAGATTGAACGACAGCGGTTGAAAACCGGCTTACTAAAATACAGGAAAGGCAAAACTAATTTATTATTAACGCAAAACTGATCTTACAGCTCAGTAACCAATGTAATCAAACCCTAACACAATCCCGTAGCTCAGCGACTAATGCAATCAAACGCAAAATGTATCCGTACTCGTTCACATGCGTTTGATTACATTTAAAAATGAAAAACGAAACCAGAATGGTTTTCGACCATAAAATACAATATATGGTAAATAAATATATCAGTAAAATTGTCACAACATCAAAGAGAACTTCAATTTATATTTACATTAACATATTCATGTTCATTTGCATAGACATATTTCTTATTCCATCAGAAAAAGAAATTTAAATATAGTATAAAACATAATTGTTCGCTATCAACGTCTTGAGTAATAAAAAGCCAATTAAGCATGGTTGACTAGTGTTTCAACAAGAAAGATGATTAATCGTACTGGAATCTCGGCTTCTAATCTTCGTGTAATTGCTATCATAAACACCAATTAATGTTCTAATTAAGATATATAAGTCACGATTTAAGCATTCAACGCGTGACGGGGTTACTTTCACTTCTAGGCAGAGATAAAGATTCAGTTGCAAAATATTCTAGTCAAGAATAGAACATGAAATATTTAAATTGTGCTTCAACGAGCTATGGCAACGCGTTTATTTAAATAAGGTGAAAAGAAAGCTCCGTAGCGTGGAAAAATATGTAAATTTGACGAAACTTTAATTTTCTAATTGACGTGAGAACGTTTTGCAGAAAAAACAAATAGAAAGAGGGGACTCGACCAAGGAAAGAAATTTAAACTACTTTTGAAGAAGTTCTAAATTCAAGTTTTCAATGCTTTTAACGTAATCATTTTTAATTCATTTCTATTTATACTTCCATTTTAATTGCTTGACTTGTTTAAAATAAAACTATTTGCTATTAGAAAATAATCGTTATTTACACATTTAGGACGAGAATCATTTGATTTTCAGGAAGCATTTTCAATAATTTTACCATGATGTATTAAATATGTGGGTTTCTTCAGTTAAATATAATTAAATATAATTGAAAAATGATCAGTTCAGATATAACAACAAAAATTCTTTCATACATCTGGCAAAGAATCAAAACTTCCATTAATTTACGAGATTGGCACTAATAGATCCCAGCTCGAGAGTTATTAACCTTTTTAATCTCCTTTTAATCATTAGACTGTATAGACGCGTAAAAACGACTCAAGCATAAAAAACACCGCTTGTTGATCAGTATACATGGAGGAAATGTTTTTCTGTGTCAGCCAGCCGTAATTCGAATCACGATAAAAACCGTACTCAACTCGATCTAATATCGAAACTCTCATAAAATCGACTTCAACGCGTGTGTACACCCGGTAAAAGCTATTCGTCTAATCCCAAAGGAGATTCATTAAAAAATGGATACAATTTAGCTAATTCGTAGCAAAATAATTAATAATAAAATAAACTTGCAATGCATTCTGATTTAGTAGACATTTTATTTTTGTATTAGAATGTGCTAGATGTACGTAAAAAAGGTTAGTCATTACAGTAAGAATTTTAATTTTTCTAATGAAACATCTTTGCTTCGATTTTGAATGAAAATTTGTAAATCTTAATTAATGCAGAATAGTTCTCGTTAAAATTTAATAAATTATGATTAAATTACTGGAAATAAATTACTAACTAGAAGTACAAGTAAAAATTCCTAAATAAAGCTGTATGTACTTCTACTCATTCACCATTACTAAAATACTATCATTTGGGTATGCAGAAAACATTATATGAAACAAATCCTGCAGTAGTTACAAGTAACCCTTTGCACTCGAGAGGTGACTCTCAATCATCATTAGGTTCACCCAGTAAGTGGACCAACAATAAATGTTTGTTTAGGTTTAATTTCTTTGGAGCTCGAAGTGTCAATAAAATGATTGTCGTCGAGGTAAAGATGACCTTATTCTCAAATCTAGATACCTTAGAATTCATGGCAATAGAATGCTAAGAAACATCTCGAGTTGCTAGGTAGATACCAGAAAAAAAGGCCTCGAGTGCAAAGAGTTAATCTGTTACTCGTTATTCGGAAACATTTCATCTAATCACGGATTTCGTCCATTTGTGTATGCGTTCGAACGTTGAAGAAGAATTTCTAGGAAAATCACGCGATATGTCTGGCAAAACGCGTTAGAAAGTATGATCGCGGTGAAAAGTGGGAGGAGGAGCGTTTATGGCCACAACAGCGCGTAGCGTGAAAGAGCTTAAGTGGTGGTCTTTAAGTGGAAATTGATTTGCTTGCGTAAGAAGAGAAGACTGAGGTGAAGAATACGGTATCACTTTGCACGGTCAACGATCCGAAGAATGGAACGCCTTATACGATCGACCATGATCTTCTCTTCCACCTTGTAGGGGGTGTACCACCATTAATGGCCGTTCATACGCTCTCTGCCACACGCATAGACGTAGAACTCGCGAATAGTGGACAGAGACAATTAAGGATACTCGTTTCGCGAGTGACAAATATTTTTCTTCTCGAATGTAACATACATGGTTCTGGAGCTGTTCATACAAATTCTATTACCGTATAATATAGTTGGTTTACAATACACATTTTGTTAAATTTATGTTCTTGTAAGTTACAACTAGTTCTTTGTTGTTTTTATTTTACTGCATAAATACTACTGTATAAATTTGTTATGAAGCATATTTTTTATATTGACTATCGTATATGTCTGAATTTATTATTCAGTTTGTGCGAACGACCCATGTCCGTGCTGAAGAATTTAATATTTAATATTTGTAAAGAAAACTTTTGATGAATGTAATATTACTTGTGTATAAGATAATTAATGCTCGTATTATTTATTCAGTTTTAAATTACCGTGGAATCTTTAATCCTGTTTTTCTAGCGACACTGAATTATTTCGAATGAATTGATATTTAATCTTATATGAATTTTTAATAAATAATGTATATTTACAAGATTTGTTAGATACAAATATTTAAAAACTCACATTTAGTTAGGTCTAAATAAGTTTTGAATCGAGATATTTAAAATAGTAATCGTGAATTAAAGCAAAATATAAAAGAGTAATTTAAAGTAATAATAAATTTGATGTAAGGAGATGAAATTCATGATTTGAATAAATTGATATTGAGGTTATTGGAAATTGAATATACAATATGTGTACTCTGAACCATCGATATTATCCATCAATTCAAAATTAATATATTGTAACTATTACACAGTCAATGAAAGATATTTAACAAAACACCTTTGAATTATAATAATTTCATATCATACGTAATAATTAAAATAATGCAATATTTGAAATATACGTTACTTTGTCTGAAATAAATTCATATTCAAATTCATTTTCTCCAACGCCACTTATTGGCATCTTCGTGAAGATGTCGCCTGAAATCATCGATGAATTTTATTTCGAGTAATTAATCAGAATGATGATTACTTTTACGGTTCAATAATTAAACTAATTTAAATATTGAACGTACAGATATGTGCCAGTATCCTGAGTCCATGTTTTGCACTCCTTATAAATTCTGTTGCATAAAGATCATCTTTCACGTTTAAATAAATATATTTTAACGATTTAAAGTGAAAGCTAAAAAGAGCATAAATTTAAAAATAGAAAAAGTGAAATTTCACAAAATTACAATTCAAGATTTCGCAACGGTATGCAATATTATGCGGATATTCAATTTTATTATCAGAATGAAATTGCGAGATGAAAATTATTCCTACACCACTGGGTGGACACGTAACGCACAACATGTGGTGGATGGTGCCGATTGCTTTTTATAACGGGTCATGCTTGCTTCGCGATGTGAACGATAAAATCGAGATACATATTTGGAAACACTCATTCTTCGGTGACAGAGAAAGAGCTGCGTATGATTTCATATACATGCAACAGAGTAAAGAATATTGTTACAATGTATTAATAATTAATAAGAATTGTATGCACTTTTACATGTACTATAATTTATCTTCATATATCGAACAAAAATAATGCGGTCACTCTTTCTTTGTTATATAGAAGCAATAAGAGTGACGAAATAAATAAATTTGCTGAAGTTTCAAGAGCATAACATTTATAATCGTCCCATTGTCTTTTCACAGCTATTGTTATAACTGGATTGCGGATTTTGATGCAACATTGAAGTCTTTGTAAACGTACCGACAAAAATTGAACGTAAATAGGAATTTATTTTACTCTGCACATCTAATTCAACTTCACTTTTAATATTTTTTTGTATTATTGCATACTATGTGCATTTTGTAGCTACTTGCACATTAAACTTTCCTATAAATGCATAAAAATTCGCTGTCTAGTTATAACTATATTTTACGTTTCGTATGCTGTAAGTTTGAAGGCGTACACAATAAAAATAAAAATTTGAATCGAGTCTAGAAAATAATGAAGTGTACATAACGTTTGTGTGTTTGTAATTTCCCAAGTTTCAAACTGGCACCGTTAGAGGCGCCACGCGAAGAAACCTTCTACTAACCATTCGTCGATAAGAGCGGAAAAACGCATTTTCATGTTTCCGACCAAACTGAATTCACAGCAATCGGTAAAGTCATTTCCTAACACCTTTTTTACAATAGCATCTAACGGTTGTTACCATTTAAGTGTAACGTGATTCATTGTTTCTGTACACAGCTGTGGAGTTCAAGTTCAATTCGTGAGTGAACTCGATGATTATATTTCATTACAAGTAAATGAACTACTATGAAAATTCATGGAATGGTTTCTGAATTTATTTTACAGATTATTATACACTATACTTTTTTTAGAAATTACATGTGTACGAGTACATTAAAGTAATTAATTATTCCAGAAATTTTTTGTGAATAAAAAGGTATAATTATTAATCAAGAAAATACTCGTAGTGCTTAATTAATGAGGTATGATAAAGTATAACGGAGATGCAACTTTTCTCAAATAGCATTTTTATACTATTTATGTGGTATTTCCTTGATAAATTATACATGTACAAAATCATTTTTAATCTAATTTTAGTAAATTGTTCCTTTACATGTAATGGATATACATTATTTTCATTTGCTTCGTTAATAAATCTCACGTTTTAAGAGAAACAGTGGAAAAATATTATTTATTATTATTCAACTTTAAATAAACTCTTATGAGATGCGCAGATACTTTGTTCATCGACTGTACGTTCACGCTCTTTAACCAATGATAAACCATAATAACCATTTTTCGTAAGGTTAATATCCATTTAACAACACTTGCGAAAATTTTAATTTTAATCTTCCCGTCCTTCCAACTCGATAAAGGGTTTTCCACTTCGTCGCTGTTAACGTAATGATGACGAAAAAACATTCGTAATTTCGTGAATGGGGGAAAATGCGGCTTAAACGCGAAGGAAAAACACCCTCGAGCCTTGCATACCGAAACTCCACTGGACACGCCACCCAGAAAAAAATCTAATTTCACTGTGAATAATTAAAGTTTCCTGGGGCGCGAAAGGGTCCAGAACGAAAGTAAAAACGTGTTGTCGCCTACCACCCACGCTTTCGTAAATTTTGTTTTCGTGTCAGCGATTTCGTTATGGAAAATAAAATTGAACTTGATGCTTGCGTGGAAACACAGAATTTAAGAACTAGTTACTCGGTATAAACATTATTAACTGAAATATATTTAACGTCTGTGTTGTGCATAAAATAAAAATATTTATATGATTTATATGAATAAGACCTACGATAAACCAGAGGTCGTAGACCGTTACTATAAGTGAAATTGCAAGTATTATTTAAAATAATAATTATTATACTAATTATATCGTACTTTAGAAACAGAAGAATACTAAGATACATACACGCATCTATATATACAGAATTTGTTAAAAAAAGTGAACACCATGAATCCATACTAATAATATAAATGCGAAAGTAACTGTCTGTTTGTTACCTTTTCACGCCAAAGCCGCTGAACAGATTTCGACAAAATTAGGCAAGGAGATAGATTGCACCCTGGGAAGGACTGGGCTATATTTTATTTTTATAAACATAAAGTATCAGAAATCGAAATCTCAATGTTTGTAAATAAATAATCAGAAATATCGATTGAAATCCAGAAAAATAACTCAAGTGGAGACGAAGAAGAACAAATTTTAACCGACAGCGATATTTCCACGACACTTTATTACTAGCTCAGGAAATACAACAGACACGCGCCCATACAATACAGAATTTTCCGCGTTCTTAGATTCAAGGCCCCTTAAAATCCCCCAAAAAATGAAAATAATCCAAGCGAAGAGCAAGGACAAATTCGACTCAACAGCCATATTTTCCCTTCATTGTATTCATCAGACTGGAAAGCATAAACGCAACGCTCAGAGCTGGAGCCTCGGAGAATGGAATTTTCTGTTCGACAGAGGACGCCTGAGAGCGTCGAATTCCTCGAAAAAAAAAAAAAAAAAAGAAACAAGGGAAAAGAATTGAAAGAAACGAGGGAAGTTCGAGACGAGGCGTTTCTATGTCAGCCTCTCCTTCGCAATTAGCTTAATTGTCCGCGTAATTAGACGATCCTGTTATTATATTCGCGCCTACGGCATTCCACTGTTGGTAACCTTGCGGTTAATTCCTTTTTGTCGATACGACGCGCACATAACAATGCCTATTAATAATGCCAGGCACAGGACACGCGGTCGTCGTTCGAACAGTAAATCAGGTTCTTATTTCGCGATCATCGCTACTGGCACGAGGTGTCCACGTAAATATGTGTGCCTTTTAAATTAACCGTTTAACAAAGTACCAGAAAATAGTAACTAAATTTTTATTAATACATGTACGGATCAATAATCAACGTGCGATGCTTGCAATGATGGCGATAAATTCAAGAAAAAGTAAATAAATAAATAATACAGCGTGTTCAAGTTTTTGAGGGAATTTTATCAAACTTGGTGTTTTGGTATTGATATTGAATGAGATTTTTACTTTTGACCTATTGTGGGTCCTCTTTAGTTGGGCATCGCATTTTATTCCATAAAAAAAAGAAATAAAAAACAAACAATAAAATGCTATTTCTCTTTTTTGTTTGAATAAATAAAATTCGTATAAAATACACGAAATCGATGTTCTAACGGAATTTTCAAATGTGAAATAATATTTGCAATTTCAATTCTATCTTCCCTGCGCAGAAATTGAGACACCGCGCGGACAACGTTGAATGATCGATAATAATAGCTGCCGCCTAACAGTGTTAAAGGCATGCATGCAAACCACAGTTCTCGGTCAATGCACTTTCGAACTCCGTGCAGACTTCCTGGTATGGTTTTGTTTTGGATTTACCAAAAATTCGACTCGATTTAATGGGAAATATTGCTCGTTGATATTAAAAGCCGATCGGCAAATATAACAAAGGAATGTTTGAATTTACCTTTTTGAATTTAGAATTTGGACACGATTTTTGGTCAAGTATCATCAATTAATATTTGTTTTATAATCAAGTTTGGATAAATTGTTAACGTACGATGCAAAATAAATTAGGAAGAAGCAATCATAGGTTAATAACTATACATGAATATACAGCAAGTCTACAAATATCTATGTATATTATACGTCATGAAATTATTGAATTTGAAATATCATTTTGGTTTCAATACTAACAATAAACTAGGATGAATCTATTTATTCATCAAATTATTAATCAAATTTTTTCAAAATTCAGATTATTCAAGATCCACTGAATGAACTAAACCATATTTGACATTGTACTTTCATTTTGTTTTCAATATTAAAAATAGACTAAGATGAATCTATTGTATTAATCAAACTTTAAAAACTTTCGACTCACCTCGGCACCTCCGAGAATCATATCGACTACCTTTAGGTAAAGATTTGCTTTTCGACTCACCTGAAATAAAGAAAACATATTCTGTTAAACATATGTTCAACAGAAAGGAATAAAATCTTAGCTGTGAACATTTAAATTAAATAAAGTAACGTGTTTCTTACAATATTTAGAAATTTCTAGAAATTCTCAATAGGCATAGACTTCAGTCGAAGATAACAAATTCGGTTTCTTATAATTAGGCAATACGTATAGCATTGATACAACTATTATTGCCAATTATGTACCTTCCACCCTTAACTTCACTCGTTACCATTCTAATAAGGCATATTCGAATAATCTCTCCTCCTCCTCCTGATTTCGATAAAACTTTTCTGGTTTATAGAGTGGCTACAAATAAGGACCATGCAATTTTTAGCATCGGGAAGTTCAAGTTTAACGGAGAAAACTTCATCCCGGAAAGTTTCATCCCCCAGCACTGTCTTGAAAAGTAATGCAAGTACAAAAGGGTTTTATAAAACAAATACTGTGCGCCTTGTAGCGAAAAATACCACGGCGAACGCATTTATGGCGTACAGTAATATGGAAAACGTATAAACAATATATACAATGTATGTTAGAGAATTATAACTTCGCCCTCAGAAAATCAAATTTATTAATTTTAATGAACGTAACATTCAACCAGGATCAAACAGAAATTAAAGTGAGAAATACTATTATTAAGTCCTGCGACGTAGTATGATTTTAAGCATACATAGTTTTCGCCTACAAGATGACTTTTAGAAACCAAATAGATCAAATCCAAAAGGAAATGTTTCAGGGCTGTGAAGATAATTAAGTTTCGTAGGGATACATGTAAAAGATATATACAACATATGTTGAATATATTCTACAAATAATATAAAAATCGTTTTGCATAAGCGCACATAACTTTCGGTTATATATAGCATGTATCTATTATATTAGCTTGCATCATAAATGTATAGAATCTGCAGTCTAAAGAATCTGCTCCAAAAAAAAAAATCCATTAATAAAAAGAAAATTGAGAACCGAATATCAGAGACTGGGGATAAGGTAAAAATTGAAAAGAAGGGCTTTTGGAGCGAGCTAGACGTTCTACACGGGCATCGGACCGTTAAACAAAAATCACCGAGGAATCAGATGTCGCGAAAGCTCGGGGCGACTGGATATGCGAAAGAGTTGAGGACAGTTCGGTAACTGAACTTCAATTACAGTGGCCCGTTTCGTCGCCCGGCTTTTTCACGACGACAGCTTTTTCACGGTGTGGCGCGCGGCATTAATGGACGTGTCCCGGCCATATCTGAGATCCACGCTCCAATTCCTTGCGACGTTTTGCGACTGCACCGGGCACGGTTACCCCAGCGGCGAACCTCGAGGACGCTCGACGTCGCGTCGACACTTTTGTCTAACTGTACTCGACGGGGAGTCGCGACGATTAATTGTGGCCTGATTAAGCCGCGAGGTAATAAGGAGTTTAATACTTTGCACGATTAGTGGGTGTGTTTGTTAACTAAAACTTACAAGTTAACGAACATTTATAGAGGATTTAATTAAATTTATTAAGATACTCGCGACTGTTGACGCGAATTCACGTCACTTCAAATTCTATTACCTGGTTGTCTATTATCTGCCTTAAAAGCAACTCTACAAATTATGAAAATCTTTTTATTTTAAACAATACACACTTACAACATTGATATTTCGAAACATATTTTATAAATCGGATATTTGCCCTAACGATAGAAGTTTGCGACAACCAGCTTCAGAACTTCTTTCTAACTACTTATTGTTAGAAACGTAAAAAAATCTGTCGGTCGCGGCGGAAGCCTACCTAAGGCAGTCAAGGAAAGGTCCACGTTTGTGAATTTTTTTGGAAAAACGGACATTTCTCTGGTAATAAGTTTCAAGGCATTTGAAAGAATGTTCCTCAGAGCATGTGTCGCAATTTTTGTATTTGAAAACATCTGAAAATAACAAAGTTGCATCAGCAAAGTCATTTTTGAACATTTGTGTATCAATCCGTGGGTGTGTATATCGAAAGCTGTGAACGTTCCACAAAAATATCTCGAAAAAATGTATTTGATAATAATTTCACGTAACACCGAGATATGTAACTTTTGTTTAAAATAATTTTGTAACGGATCGCTTTTTTTTGCAAACCATTCTTTTTCTTACTTTCCATTATCTAACCACATCGATTTTGATAAGCTTTTAGGTCATACTTCGTCAACTACTTTTAGCCTTTAGAAACTGAAGGTTATTAATCACGATTGATTAGACGTCCAATCATACTTCTTTTCTTACGCTGAAAGAAATTGTACGCGTGAAAGTCGCTTTCAAATCGAGTTAAAATGGAGCACATGTATCAAAAACACTTCTAACTATTGCCCGAATTAAGACATTTCTTGATATTTTGAAAATGACTACTTATTTTTTCACTACAAGTATAACTTGTGTAAACAAATCATAGACGTAAGTTTAAACTTTAAAGTGCTCTAATTTCGTCGATTTTCTTTGAATACTTTCGTACCTAGTTCAAGCGTTAACCATATTCGTAACGAATGCAAGAAAATTATTTCTCATTGGTTCGAACTGCCATGAGGAACGCGAGATCGTGTTAACATTCTGCAACCCCATTCCACCTGGTATGACTTGGAATATTGTGCGTAACTTGTAAACAAATTGCGCAAGATAGCTGTAAATTTAACAGAATATTCTACATATATGTGGAAATAAGCGTGCCAAATTTCGAAAGTCTGTTTCAATTACTTCGACAGTGAAGAAATCATGAAGATTGTCAAAAATTTGGTAAAAGCAAAGAATATCCTAAAGAAAGAATATCCATCGCTCCTACTACGATCACTCGCAGCTTCGATTTTCGATCACAGTGGCGTCTAATGCTATATTTCCTACTATCGAAGAAGATACATAGGAAGGCTTGATACTTCCCAAAGGATTTATGCGCGTTCCCCGAGTGAATAACGATCAAGAAAGTTATCCTAGCAAAAGTAAACACGTTTGCTTTCAAGCACTTAACGCGACTACCGATCCCTGAATTTCCGCACGAAAGCGGCGATGAGGGACGACCCTAACTGGCAGTCACCAGAGGGAGGATGCAGGATCGATTCAATTAGCTTTATTACCGCGTAAAACACAGAGACCGATGGAAAAAAAAAAAAACGTCAACGTTGAGAAGTAATTCGATGTCAACGTTTGCCGTGCCTTAATTCCCCTCGAGAATGGAAATGAATTTCTACGATTGACGAGTTTATCTCGCTGCGTCCTTCCCTGGGATCCTTTTCCCGTTTCTTGCGCTGGACAAGAAGAGGAACGCGAAGCCGGCTGCCGCGCGAAACAGAGACGAAACACGAAGAAAAAGATGAACCGGAGGGAAAGAGAGCGAGTATCCACGGGTACAACTTAATTGCCGGTTGGCGGCTATTAAAACGACCGTATAATTAGGAGATAAAAAATGTGCTTGAAAAGAGAGAACGAGAACTGGACAGGCAATGGATCAATAAAATTGGCCTGTGCAGCGATCCTATTATTCGGCGCCACAATGCGCGACGCTGGCTTTGTCCAGGGACGAGAGGAGCGCCTTTACAGCGGCTTCAGGCGTACTTCAAATCTGCCATTCTTGTCCTTTTTTCTCGATTTCGTTTCGCTTTTCTTCTTTTATGCCTGAACACGCTGTACAGGGTTTCGAGTGGCGGTCAGACATACGGCGAAGGTATTTATGGAAATGTGGAAACTGGTAATGTTGAAGGATTTCTTTTTTCATATTTCCTTTTTGCAAGAATTGCGGTTAATTCGCGAGCGAAGATATGGGTCGACTTGTCCGCGATGGAAGGAATATTTCTGTAGGTTGTTCGTTTAACATGTGAAGTGCCACGCCCGATGATCGGCAATAGACTTTCCGTTCACGCCGTGTCGGTCACTGTTAATTAACGATTTATATAGAATTTATAAAAATTATATTCTGTTGTCGGATATTAAATGGATCGAATATTACGAAAAATGTATCTAATTATCATTTAGCAACGACGAGAAAAAAGTTGTACTATGATTAGTGAGATAATACTATGATTTCTTTTAGAAAAATTTATTTCGCTTGAATCACTTTCACACGAATCTTATGCGACATTTCCGGTTAGCATTTGCTGTGTAATAGTATCATAAAATATTATTCGATCGATTCTACAGTGTACTGTGTTAAAGTAATAAATTTTGATACTCTAGGAAGTTTTATTTTGTATTCGTGTTGCGCGTAGACTAGGATTGCATAGTTGCATGCAGGACACGATGCATACAGTTGCAGGTGTCCCGTGCAGCATTAGTAACGTCTAAAATGTTTCTACAGAGAACAGGTTAATCATTTAACCAAGCTTTTTTAAAAATAAATTTTGACAAATGCTATAAGTATGTTATTTATTACATATGTGAAAATGTGGAGTTAAATATCACTGTTTTTTTTTTTTTTGTTTTTAATGACGAGAATGCTAAAACTTTCAAAATATCAAACATTTTATATTTGGGATATAAATATGAAAATATCGTTCCATTCAATATTATTTTCTTTCTTTTTAGTTTTGGAAACGTTAGACAATAAACCAACTAAATATTTTGCATATTTATATGTACACTAAGTTTGTAAATTATACTTTAAAAATTAAAACATATATCGACCTTAGACTAATGTTCTGTTTCTTTTTTTAAATTAACAAGAAATTAATATCGAACTGCGAAGATAAATTAATAAATTAAAATTCAGCTGGAATTTTTTACTACTGGTGGAACTACTATATCTAGTGCGATTATTAATATCCCTTGATGGTCCTCGACGTTGCATGTTGAACATGAATTCAAAAATAAATTCTTCTTCTTCGTTCTCTCTATTTTTTTTCAAACAAAATATGTAGTAAAATCTAAATTTAGAACCTTCTTTGCCAAGCTCAATGTCTTCAACTATCGACGATGGAACATGATTATCAAACAAAGGAAAATCTTTTTTTACTCAATAGAGAACAGTCTCTTCACTGAACTGATAATAATTGCATCTACGGAATATTATATTTTTATCGCGAAAATATGTAGAAAATGGTAGTCTACCCCCTCTCAGTGCTTCGTGTAGGTGTAGAATATATGAAAAGAATTACGTTTTATAACTAATATTAGTTTCTCTCGTTTGGACCACTTTTCTATCGTGTTCAGCAATTACTTTTATACTGTAGTAATTACTCGACTCGCATGTTTATCTTTGTAAGTAATTGCGTAGTTAAAGCTGCACATTTTAAATCCTCGTTTTGCAACTTTCCTATTCATTTACATAGAAATGTGATTTAAGGTGTTCACAACCCGCGCGCTCGTAAATATTGTCCGAAGCAACTCTCGCTGTTTAATATTAAAATCAAATTCTGACGAACTCCAAATATTCATTGTGCGCTTGAATTCTCTGCATTTAATAACAGTTGAATTACTGGAAATGTTCGGTGTTGTAGTTAAACTTATTCAAAGTGGATTAAGCAGGTTTTCTAATTAAGAGATAATGAAAAAAATGTTATACTTTTTATATTTTCTTGAACCTTGAAACCTTAGAAACGTTAAGTAGAATAAGAATTTTTTAAACATGAAGTTTCATGTACGCATCGCGAATAACTATGCGTTTATCTCAACAAAATTAATTATTAATACATGACAGAATTCTTGGCGAAACATGAACAGAAACATGTTTGAAGTTTAAAATTAAAATATCTCTTAGTTTTCTCCTCAGAAAATATCAATCATCGCTTATTTCAGTGCTTCCAACTAGCCAACACCGATAATTAAAAAATTAATTAAAATAGGTTAACGATAAATTTGCCATCTCACATTATCAAGACGAAGTGCACGATACTATTTCCATAGTTTGCAAATAATAATCACAGAGATAACTTTTTTAATGAATTCGTTACAGCACCAAAACAAAACCTACGAATTAAATGTGGAAAGAAAAAAAACAGAGTAACGTACGTACGCTTGTAACAATTTCCGATATCCTGCGGCACGTATCGGATTCTCATGTTGCTGATGCACTCTAATTGGTAACCGTGCAGGCGGCTCGCCCTTGAGCAATTATTAGATCATCCACGAATAAATCTCCCGGATTGAAGAAGCCTCAAAATCGCTATTTCAGATGTCATGGCATCGTTTCGTCACGTCGCTCTTTATTACGTATTGCTCGTTTAATCATGGAAACGGTGAAGTCACTACCTGCTATTGTCCTTCAATTACGACGGTATACGTAACCATGTTTTATTAACACTCTTGAGCAACTGCGAATACCTTTTTATTTCTCTCTGAGAAGCTCCGTCCCTCGTAAATTTTCCAGTTACATGAAACTCGATTAATTTCTAAATCCTAGCCAGTGGAAAGTTTCCTTACCAATTAGTGTCAAGACTGGTTGCTATGGTAATTCGGTTCGATCGGTTTTTAAAACAATTCCAGTTCAAATATAATCTATTACTCGAACAGAAGACCGCGATGGATCGTGAGTTCGCGTAGTATCTCTAAAGATTCGGTAAATTTTTCACGAGAAATAACTTGCGTTGCGCAAGTCTGTGCCTCGAAAGTTAATTCTTTCAACACTTTGGCGATTAGTTTATTTAATCGAAGTTTCCATAAAATAGAAGATTATAAAACACTCCGAGGATTCGTCGCCTACATTCCAATCTAAATTCTGTGCAAGGGTGTTGATTTAATTACACTTTAATGTCTAATTACTTTGATCGACTTGAACATATACGAGTTAAAACGTTTGGATTAAACTACGGATTGATTAAGGATCTAGAGTCGCGCGAAGGCTTAGATCTATTCCCGTCGAGGGTCTAAGCGGCTACGGGTGGAAGAAGGAACTTCTCTCCTCGGCAGTAGTTGTCACCCAGCAAAAAGATAAATAGAGGCACCACAGAACAGAGACGCGGGATCGATTCACGAGGAGTTCTGCTCCCAGTTAGACAGCGAACACGATACAGTCAGGAATGAACTGCCGCGAGCGGAGGCTGTGTATGAAAGTAAATATTAACCCGGCCTCCCTCGGTTACGGTTCCAGCCCGCGCGAGAGATCTTGTAAATACGCCTCGCGTAGGTGCGAAAGCAACTGAACAGAACAGGACGCGAGAAACGTTAGAAGTTGATCTTGCCAACTTGGGGGACAATTATTTACAGGAGTCCACTTTTCATCCAGTTTTACGTCTAAGCTAGTTGATTTTAGTTATATTATTTATTGAAGTTTAGTTTTAATGTAGCCAGGAACTTGAGCAAGTTAGGAATTCTTCAAATGAAATTATACAGGGTGAGGCACCTAAGACCGGTCACCTGAATTACTAGGCTGCTATTGGCGATAGGAAAAAATGCGTCAGACCAAAATTATTTGGTTTTGAGGGGCTAATCGTCCTATGTTACTAGTTCTTTGATAGGTGGAGGCGTCAAGGAGATATGAAGATCATCTCCGTTTTTTTAAATGGAACGATATGTTTTTCGACGTACATTCTGATAGAGTATTTCAAGACGAATACAATGACCTATTGGGAAGGTCATTTGTGGCCTGGGTTAAGCCAATTATGATGGAAAATAATTTACTTTGAGGGTGATGGTCAAGCACCGTTGATTTATTTGTCTAACAGTAAGTTAAAATGTCTTTATATGAAGTAATATTAACAACCAGAGACTGAAAGGAAGTGTTCGACCATTTTCTATGGAATCCTCTTCTTAACCCCTTTAGTAATCCTTGAAAAATTAAAAAATGAAAAAAATAATACATTTCTTTAATGAACGAATTTTACTTACTGAACATATATATCCCTCGTAAAAGCCATTTCGGGCCCAAAATGGGACTGTAAGTTTATATCTACTGATTCATTTTTGTAACATTAATCCTAATATAAATATGTGAACAGAAAAGTCTAAGCTAGGTAGAACATGATTATATGCAACTTGGGTTCGATTATTTACAGAATTATTTCCTTAATAGAGTTGCAACTTAAAGTTTCGATTGAAATTGTGCTGTTTAAAGAATTTTATTTTTAATATACTTAGAAGTACAAAATATTCAAAAGTTAATCTTTTCAACTTCAACAGCTGTTCAATTATTTTCAGAAATGAACCAGAAATTTGAGCTGATTAAAAGAAAACGTTTGTTACTTTGATTAATTTAATTGCAAAATGCTATTTTTAATTTGCAAAATGCTCTTAAATAAAAAGTTTACACTAGTCAAAAGATGATCTCCTAAATTTGGATTTAGTCATTTATACAAATTCACTCTTAATCGGTTTGAAAATCTAGGCTGATTAACGAATGGATTGAAATGTTTACAGAATTCTACTTCTAATCTAATTAAGAACGTAAGCTGGTTAACAAGTTAACCTTTGTAATTTGGGTTAAATCGAAGGTAGTCGGAAATTTGTGACAAATATTAAAAACACGAATCAAATAGGATATAGAAGTGTTTCAGCGTTACTATACCTATTTATGGACACAAGTGGTCCTAACATATACAGTGGGTGTAGTATGTATTCGTACACCGATCTTTTCGATCTCTTCGATTTTTTATAATCGATGATATTTTAAATATCCTCGGAAGTCTCTAAGATAGATGCAGACCAAACAACATTTACTAGTTAATATAATTTGTGAAATTAACAAAAAAAATGCGCAAAAGTGGGTAAAAGTATAGAAGCAATAAGTATTTGTACGATTCTTATGACGAACAATTTACAGTGGAATTTGTAACATAAGCACATCGGTGTATTGCTTCGTGGGAACTAGAAAACATTCCAGTAAAAAAGACTTAAAAAATACTGTAATAAAGGAATGAAAGAAGATCCTAGCCCGAATAACATCGACATTTATGATAGTTAATTTAATGCTTAGAAGAGTTACAATAATTATAAAATCAAAAGGAAATCCCACGAAGGAAGTATTATATACTTATAAATTAACGTAAATTTCTTTTTTTTTTTAACGAAATTTAAAAAATTAAACAGTTGTGCGAATACTTATTGCTTCAATATTTCTATCGATTAATTGTTTTCTTCTTGTTAATTTCGCAACTTATATAAATAGCTATTTTTTTTTTTTAAATCAATCTAGTCTAGAGATTTCCGAGAATACGTGGAATGTCATTGTTTATCAAAAATAAGTTAATAAATTACAATTTTACATGGTATTTTTGGAAATTGATCGGTGTACGAATATTTTCTACACCCACTGTAAATGGTAGGACAAGTTGGTTAAAATTCGATAGCCTTAAATCGTTCTACCTGATTCGAGCTCGTCGTGATCGGATCCACGAAGACAGGAGTGGAAACTGCGTGACAGTCGTCGACCACCGGGCGACGCGCCCTCCGTCGATACGTTGTGCATCTTCCAAAGTCGATTTCCTCGGTTCGAGCTCTCTCTCTCTCTCTCTTTCTCTCTTTCTCTCTTTCTCTCTCTATCCGTCAGGTAGGACCTAGGTGGAGCGTGTGCCGCGGCATTTTTCGCGACCTTGACGAGCACCGGGCTAATTAACAACTAATTAACGGGTAACTACGCGCGATCGTTAGGCGCAGCTCCGTTTTCGCTCTAGTTCACACCTGCAAAGAAAATCAAAGCCGTCGAGCGACTCTTGGTCCACGAGCGTCCGAGGAACGTTCTCCAATATGGCGACACGGAAGCTGAACCCATTGCGAAGTAGAATCTTTTGAGCTTCGCGGTGAATTATTATAATTATTTGGAATTTTTCATGTTGACATGCTTTATTGGCTGTCGTGAACTCTGGGAGAATGTTGATTCTTTTTTCTAGCGAGTTCCCGTGGTCAACGAATGGTAGCTTTAGCGGATTTTAGTAAATAATTCGGCGTGGAGTCTTTATTTAGAAATTTGTGGTATTTAGATGACGTGATCGCGTGGTATGTTTCGTAGCTACTTTATGATTTTAGATGAATAATTATTTTATTAAAAATTATTTTATTAGAAAACAAGTAGCACTCAATCTAATCGCTTTTATTATTTTCCGCCATAATATTTCAATCGTTCCTTTCTAAAACTCAAAGTTTAATAACGAAAATTAAATACATCTTTTAATTCAATACAAGTTACAGTTACACAAATTCCTATCAATACTCCCCACCATAATATTCCAGAATTTTTCCATTCCAAAACCTAAACTTTAACGATGAATACACTAAATAAAGTTTATTAATTCAACACCTGGATGTCAATCGAATAAAACAAACAGTGCGTTATTACACAATCCCAGTGTCTGGTCGAATTAGACCGTGCCATTAATAAACAATCAATCACTGATCGTTGCGTAACTCTTTCATAGCAAATATCTCTCTCCCTCTTTCTAGTTCTGTTATTCGTTTCGCGTAGCTCTTCCCAGCAATTCATCGAGCATTAATCAACGCTGCATAACGCGGGGTCTTTACAATTTCTTTTTCGCCAGTTATTCCCGCACCTGTCCGGGGTTTACACGGGCGCCGTGTATGGCGAATCGAAAGTGTAACCCCCGGATGAAAGTTTTCCTTTATGGCCACGTATATGGGAATCGTGGACACTATAGGAAAAGAGCTCAAGGAACCGGCGACCTACGAGAAATAAATCACCGGAGCCTCGCGGCCCACAATTTGCGGGGCCATCTGGTAGAAAACCACGTTGCACAATGAAGTGTGCGTCGAAAGAACGGTTTGGACGTTTATGGCTGCGTGCACGGCAACGCGGAATAGAGAAATGCTTCGATAGCCTTCCACGACAACCGGACGACAAGCGAGGAAATGTTGTCTGAAGATAACGAACCGTAATGTGGTAACTGCCATTATCTGCTTGGATATCTTCTTTAAATCCTTTGGGGGATTGAACGCGTCGGGTACCTCCTTTAAGGTTACGAATTTAATGTGGTATAGTATGATAATGTATTAAAATAACCAGGACAGTCAATTTGACGCATGTACTTTAAGAAACAATTTTAGAAACAATTTTACTGATAAATTCGTTTGTTTCTCTTCCCCCCCAGTTGAAATAGTACAGTTACACGTATACATGTATGTATGTATATAATATACAGGGTGTCCCAAAAGTCGGGGAGGAGCCGGAAATGGGGGGTAGCTGAGACGATTCTGAACAACAATTTCCTTTGGAAAAATGTCGGATGGGGCTTCGTTAAGGAGATATTAAGAGAAAACCCCGACCAATCAGAGCGCGCGTAGACCGTTCGAGCGGCCGCTGTAGCGAGGGCTACGCGCTAGGCGGCCGCGTCAATGTCCTTCGATGCACGTCGAGTCGCTTGTTCGCGTACAAGCGCGGCCGCCAGCGCGTAGCCTTCGCTACCGCGGCCACTCCACCGGTATCCGCGCGCTCTGATTGGTCGACGTTTTCCGTTAATATCTCCTCAACGAAGTCTCGGACAATATTTTCGCTAAGGAAATTGTTGTTCAGAATCGTCTCAGCTACCCCCCATTTCCGGCTCCTCCCCGACTTTTGGGACACCCTGTACATACATGAAATTATATACATGTATATAATATATATGTATGTATATAATATATATGGACTCACTGGTAGTTCTAATATCCAAGCCATACATACTATACATATGCACTGTATCTTCGAAGATGTAGAGGAAAGAGTCATATCGATTAATTAATATGTATTAATGTGTATTTGTTCCATAAGAAGAATTTCCAAAAAATTTCTCATCAGTGCCTGACTACAAAGGCACCCATAACTATTTATTGCAGAGAAAATAGAGGTTTGAACAGAATTTACGAAAAAAGGAAGCGACTACTTCGGCTAATTCCTGATACTGTAAAAAATTATATATAAATTATGGTCAAACAGCATCGTCTTGCTAGAAACAGCGATATCAGAAAACAAAAAATAAATAAATACAACGATCATAAATCTGAATCATTTTTAAAAGTTGCACTACATTCATAAGATATTATTTTCACGTAGAATCGCAATCGAATTCAATTATTGCCCCGTAAAATATGGAAAACAAAGGTATAAAGTGCCTCGGAAGAAATATAATACTTCTCCACAGTTCAGACAACTTGCATTTATCCGCGTCACTCACAGCCAAACTAAGTTGCTTCGTTTACAATGCTATTAAACGTAATAATTCTCTTAAACGAGAAAGAAAAATAATTTTTCAGCGTTGTAGCGTCCGTACAATTTGCCCGTGGAAACGTGAAACTACATGCATCTACGCCCCATCGTACTCTCGCAACCATTTTGTATGTGTGCCAGGGCTCACTATTGGTTAAACATATAATTTATGCTCGCGTTGCTCGCCGGCTTGTAGGTTCGTTTATGCACGCGCCGCAGCTCGTAGGTGTGCGTGGGCGTGGTGCACTTTTTAAATAGGCCGCCAGACTAGCTCGTAATTAAAGACTGAAAGGGAGAAAGATAAGTTTCGATTTCAACTCTCGAGGCATCGCGGTATCTTCCTCTCCAGTCATGCAACCGGTTGCTCGATTGAACGATGCAAAAATAATGTTTCCAACACGCACTGCTACGGTATTATAAGAAACTATAATTGGAAACTATACTTTCAGCCAAAATTGGTACTAATGAAAATTGTATGAAAAATTTACTAACATAATATTTCCGTAAATAAACGATAAACAAACAACATATACTCAGAGAAATAAAATATCTTGTTTTAATTAGTTAGCACTTAGATTAGTCATTCGGAAGAAATATTATGTTTCAGTTCTTGAAAGAGTTTAATTTGTTTTACAAATTTTAGAGGTGCTACAATTCTTCCTTCAAATCTGTTAACTTATATTTTATGCGGGAGAAATTAATATCGAAGGGCGATATATTTATAGATTAAAGGAAACCAGTGAGTAAATAATTCAGAGTAAGTTACATATTTTTTACTGTTTGTCTGATACATATTCTCAGATACTGCTCTAAATGAAAACAATTTATGAATTTCTTTAAAGCATTATTTTCGTCCAAAGTTTGAAGCAAGACCTATATTTAAAGTATGTTCAATCGAGAAGATTTAACTGCCAATTAGAATAACTAAATTTGTAAAAACTATACTATACGTTGCTTTTTTTAGCGAGTATAACAAATAACTTAAGCAAAATTGAGCTTATTCGAATTATGGTTTATTATGATCCAATCTTATGGGTGATATGTTGAAACAGAAGTTCACTTCTTCGAAATAATCAAATAATTTAAATAAAAATAATATGTATATTCTTCATACAATTTGCATACAGTTACAATTTTACCATCACTTTCAATGAGAAGTAAATATTACCCTGCTTACATAATATTTCATAACAATGTTCAGTAATATTTATGAGACTTTCGAACCGTATAACCGCTCCTATTGGCTATTGCGTTATTCAACAGTCGTATATCATACGATACCATAATACGACAAGAGAAGTAATTATAATATTTACCACCACAATTTAGAAGAACAAGTAAATACTAGGTAATCGAGCAATATTGTTACATTTCTCTCCTAATTGAGCAGAAGAATAATTATTAATCACAAATGTTCATAATTGCTCGATAATAGTATGCAATTCGAATCCATTACCATATCTAAAAGGATCTTTAAATTCGTTTACTAAAAATAGCTCAGTCGCAATACGTGCAATGCAACTCAAAAAGTATAATATTTCATTTGGAGCAAAATAAAATTTTCATTTCATTAAAATGTTAGTAATAATAATGTTAACCCTACGAGGCACACAATTTTAACGTGAAATCTTTCGACGAGTCTCGCACGCAAACGAATGAAAAACGTTCAATAAAATATTGATGCTAAACAGAAGGTGGTCTAATTTCTAACCCCCCTAATCCAAAAGAGTCACACAGAAGCAACTACCAATTAGATTCTAATAATTTGCATTTAATCTGGAATACTTTGTTGTACAGAAATTTAGTCGATTCCATGAAACACTTTTCACTCAATGATTTATGTTTATCAACAGCGCTGGTTGTTCACGGAGCTTCCGTTTTTCGTTCCATTAAATTCGGCCGTGAAACTCGAAGGACTCTGATATAACGCCACGGAAATGATATTCGCATGAAACCACCTGTTGCTCGTAAACTTCAGTTTCCATGAAGCGACCACGCGGCGCAGCAGGAAGGCGCGAGAAACACGAGTCCCGCTCGCGAGAATCGGCGCTCGTTAATTTCCACGGGCTAATTAACGATCCGAATAATTTACGCCGAATGAAATATTAATTAGGCCCGAGATGACGCTGGTCCTCGAGTGTCTAGCGGAACAAGTAATAACAAAATAAAAAGAATGGAAATCATTTCCCACGTTAATACGTGGCAAAAATAGAATGATCGGTTGGAATGTTTGTTTTGGTTTTATGCTGTAATGGCTCTTAGCATTTCTCGTTTCAGATACGTCGATGGGAAACTGGTCGTGTGGATGGGAATTATTTAATGATAATGGCTGTACAAGAACGAGACGATGATGGTGTGAATTAATTCGGAATCAATTTTACTCCATTTGGCGAAATTGATGGCTTCTAATGATGAAAATAAACTTGAAAAAGTGAGCGTTGGAATTTAATGGTATTCTACAACTTTTAAAATATTCAAGACTTGGATACTATTAGAGATTGTAAATGCAATTAAGACTTGAAAAAAAAAAACTGAAATTTTCCCAATTTTATACTTTAAAGACTTGCAAGACATCAAGCTTTTTATTCTATTGAAGAATAAGTATTCGAGATCTCTAAAATATTTCAGACATTTTAAATAATGCACATTTACTAAATATTTAATAGTTTTAAATTAATCAAGATTAAATGATCTACATTCATTGAGATACCTTTTATTCATTGGAATACCTATTTCTAACTTTTCAAATAATACAGGTTTTAAAAGATAATCAAGACTACGAACAGCTCAGATGTTCTAGAGTTTAAAAACATTCAAGAATTTTAAAATAGTTTAGATTTAGTAAATAACAAGACATTTAAGACAGTTTAGATTTAACTAAATGTTCGCCATTATTAAAAATATCATATTAAAGAAATGTACAATACTGTAAACATATTCCAGACTATCGGAATATTTTGAAAACTGTAAAGTCTACTTTAACTTCAATACAGACCGAAATTGTCTCCATATTCCTGCCCTAGTTCGATATCGACAAGCGCGTTAAAGTCCCACGAGTAATCATTCGTCGTAATTGCGTGCTGATTCGCACGTCCAGAAACGAGTTACGTAAATTTCCTTCGCAAAGCACGCGATACAATGTCCAACGCAGAGGACCTTGCTGAAGTCGTCAATTTCTTTAACGATACATTCCGTTCGGTCACGCGTTATTAACCGATCGTAAATCTTATCAGCCACAGAAACCGTTGTTATATTTCCCCGTCGAGCTTTTCACTATTTCCTCGATCATCTGAAACCTGGTTCGTTAATCACTCCCTGGGAAACAAGAGCGTGGGTCATTAAGAGTGCTCATCCGAACAGAGCAATTGCATTCAGGCGCAGCTCGAGCACGATACACGATATCGAACCCCTGTGATATTAACGACGACTGTTTGTTAACCACAAATAGAGCGACGAATGCAGCAGAGCCTTTTAAACTTGCAAACAATTTTGAAAACTATTAGATATATTCCTCGTGATTAGACTGCGGATCTTTATGCAAAATAACATCTTCGCGAACGTGCCTAGAAAAATTGAACCTAAGTAGGAATTTATTTTATTCTTTAAAATATTATAACATGAACGTTACTTTCAATCTTTTTTATATTCTTGCATATTGTTTGCGTTTTGTAATTTCTTGCACGTTCAGATTTCCTATAAATGCATAAAGATCCGCAGTCTACTCGTGATTATAAAACGATACAATTGTAAGGTAATTTGGAATGACTCAGAATGTATTAGGGTGTCTCATAAGTTTCTCCCACGCCACCCTATGAATGATTTCAGTTGACTGTATTTATACAGGGTGGGGAAAATGTATGGAAACCTCTGGATATCTCGCGAGTTTAATGATTAAAAAAAAAAAGAGATTATGGTTTAGGTAACTTTCAACGAGGAATCCAATGGTGACCTTGGATTTGACCCTGAACCTCATTTTCAAGGTCAACTTATTTTCTTTTAACGGTAACCCCTATGTTTGATGTCGGAATCGAAAAGAGCGGAAAATTTTACGTAAACAGAAAACATGCAATTTAATCTTTCCTTAAAATAAGGCTTCCTAGAACCTCGTCCCTACAGGGAATTCTTTTCAAGGTAGATGAGATTTAATTTCTATTTAATTAAGTTCTTGCTGTTTTTAGTAAGTTGGATCTAATAAACTTTACCGTTTCAACGTTCTGGTGTCGATGAATCGACGATTCGACAAAGGAAAAAGCTAAGTAAATTTCGTGGAACTAATTAACGCGGCGTGGCGGGTTCGTTAGTAGCGGCAATTCAGAGCGGATCGACACGTGAACTAATTGCGGTAATCGTGACCGCTTGCAGTGTCTACGTGGAGCCGTGACCGTGGCCATCTTCTCGCCTCTAATCTTCGTCATTCCTTAGGAATTAACCGAGGCACGCTAAGAAACTTGGGCTTTCCACAGGTTTGTCCACTGCTCTAAACATTCCATCGCGCTAGGAAAATTATATTCTTAGTAATGATATTGCATCGCTAAATATAATTGACTTCATGTCATTCCTGAAATGAATGAAATCCGTTGGAAATGGAGCACCCAAGTGTAGAAATGGAGTAACTAACAAAAATGTCACCTAGATTGGGCAGAAATGGTAAAAGTTACATAGAAACCTTAAACAGACAGATTCTTTATTTTATATTAATCGTTGTGCGCTGTAATTGTTTTGTGTTTTTTAATTTGCTCTCGGTCAGCTCTGATTCAATTTCTCTGGTTCCGGTATCTCATCTTAAGTATCTACGTGTTCTCGGTTTAAAAGGGAAAATCAGCCAAAAAGACCGGTGTTTCTCGTCGAACGACCGTGAATAACGTGCTCGTGATTTTATCCCTGCTGCTAGTAATTCTCGATTTTATCGAACGCGAAAGTGCTTCTTACACTTTGCAATAAATTGTCGTAAATTTTCAGCAGTCCGGCAAACTGACGCTGACAGGTGAATAATAATAAACGTTAACGCGTTTCGTTTCAGGAAATAACCTCGTTTCGCGTATTTTATGCACTCTCATTTTTTGCTGCTACGCGATATACGTATATCGACGTCTTATAGCCTCGATATATTATCGAGGTCTTTTATTATAAGCATTTTAAAAGGGGGTAATATTCTGAAAATAGATCCTGTTCTAAACAATTAAAGATTAATGTCCTTGGTCGGTTGAAGGGGTTAAATCACGTAACGAAAGAAATATTGTGTGACCGATGTACAGTGGAAGTCATTGGAGGATTTTTATTAACGCTTCGGAAGTGGATGGGTTAAAAATCGACCCACTTTGAGCTTAACTTTTTCATTCGGTTCCCAATGCTATTAACAAATGCTAAATATTAAATAAACGAATACAGAAATTTATACGAACCAAAAGTCGATTCTTTTTCTTTTTTTTCATTTTACTTGAGACTCTCCCTTCAAGGTATTTAATACATCAGATTTCATCTTGCCTTTTCGATGTCTAACAAGATCTCTAAATAATTTTGATCGCATTCTGATTCTTCGCTAAGGCTTTTCAGACGGGGGAAAAGCTTTCTTGTGAAATTAATGAATGGAGTAGTTTAACTCCCGCTTAAATCTTCGCGCGGGAAAAGCGGTGGATTCGGTAAATTTCGAGTTCAAAGGCTGGATTCGTGATTCTACGAGGGATTAAAGGTTGCCTACGCCACGGACGACGATTCGCGTCGACATTTCTAAAAGATATAGCGATGCTTAAAATAGACAAGATCCCGAGACGCCGGCCGAAGTGGCTTTTAACGATGAACCGAAGCTGAGAAATCGACGAGACTCTGCGAGATGATTAAAAGAGGAAACCCAGGCTTTTCGTGTTGTTGCAATGGGGGAAAAAATTGTTGCCTCGAATCTTTCTTAGAACTCTATCTTTGCTCGAGAAGCGAGCTGTTATATTAATAGTAGCATAATAACGAAAAGTCTCGGAAATATTCGACGTCTTAGCTTGGTGAAGACATAACTCTGCTTGTGACTCGAGGATAATTTAAAAGTGACTTTATCTTTTAAAGAGAAAACACTTTTTTTACATGTTTACAGTACTGATGTAAATAATATTGGCTTTATATTAAGTTTCATATTAAGTCATATTAAATTCCATAACCCCTCTCAATATGTGCATATGAACTCTTCGAAGTACACGATTTAAAAATGAAGATAAGAGTTAAACTAAATTCAATATTATTGTTATAAATCATTATGATTGATTATAACAATACTATTTCCTTTCTGTGATTATTTCCAGTGGTTTTGTCTACATACAGCTAAAAATGAATTCGTATAATTCTTTAAGTACAGAACTGTTTACTCATACTATTAAGAAAAATAACAATTCCGAATCCGAAGTAATACAAATTAAATGAAATTAATTTCTAAAAGTACATATTTATTAATATTCAAGCCTCCGAAAGTCTCGAAGCAATCGATTAAACCCATAGAACGTTTTCCCCGAAGCCTCAAACAAATCTGACTTTTTTTAAAGACTTTAATTGAACAATTGCCCCTCCTGGATGAGATTGCATTTCCAGATTACATTTTATTTTATACGCGAGGAAACGCCTTGATTTATATTCCAACGAACACAGGTAACGAAAGGGAAATTAAAATAGTCAGTGCTCGGCAAAAGCGTAATATACAACTGCGCATGAACGTTCTTTTGATTAAATGATCACGAAATACGCGTAGGTAGCGATCGCTGGGAGAATATGCGCAACTGGTATTAAGAAACGAGATTCTTGCATTCTGGTCGAGTAATTAATTCAAGGAAACGATCGAAGCTCGCACGGTGCACCATTTGCGCAAAATTATGCGCGGTTGGGAGTTTCACTGTTCATTGAGAAATACGTAGAATCTTTATGGCAAATCTCGTCAAGGGGAATTTTTTATGGTCTACAATTAAAATGGAGAGAAACACACGAGGCACCACGTTCCTATCGAAACAAGGAAGAAAGGAAAAGAAGAAGAATATTTGTAATGAGAAATTTAAATTGGAGGGATAAAGCCAACGTCCGCATTTGTTTGAATGTGTCGCTGAGTTTGAGTGTCTATTAGTAAATATGTCACATTTTTATGGCTAATCTCGTCATACCACAATTTATATTCTATAAAATTAAAATAAGAAGGAGCGAATAAGATGACATAGGTTTGTATTATTAAATTACTTAAATTTATAGGATAATGCTACGTGCAACAAAATGGATGCTCCAGAAAAAAATTAATCTTTAATTAAACATTATTATTTTTATTTTATTACGTCATTTTGCGCAGTGATTGAATATTGTGTAATGTAAAAAATAGACGTGGTTCATCTTAAAAATTCATTGTGTACCAAAATATTATAATTATATCAAGAACAACTAATTTAACAATAGTAAAATTAGAAGGGAATTATTTATGTCTTTATGATTTAGAATAAATACGATACAAATCAACTGTTTGTTCACTGAAATAGTACAATTACAAGGGAATAGATATGCCTTTACCACCTATAGTAAATACTTTTAACATAATACTAAGCAAAAAAATATACATGTTGAATTGAGTAACCTCCTCCTTTTCGAAGTCTGTTAAAAACGAATGAAATCATCACAAATCTCGATCACTGTTTACATCTCCAGAGGAGAAAAATCATCATAAAACAAGATTGATGTCTGTTTACCAAGAGTTACCAAGAGTAAAGCAAATCTTTTCTATGGAATTTTTTTGTGTTCTACTTTCCATGGAACGTATTTACCACATAAAAAGAGATCCAGCCACGCTTCAATGGATCCGCCAGATTAAATTCATTTTCTAATAAGAATAAGAACCTCAGCCGCCAAAACGTGAAATCCAATAACGAACAGGTTTCCTCGAATATTTTCTACGAATATTCATCTAATATTTCTCTCCTATTTATGCCTACAGAGTAACCTATCACAGATTCATGGATACATTCTGGGACACTATTTATACCCCACCAACGATGTAACAGATTATATTGCGCAATTTTAAAATTCCTTCAGCCTCGTAAGAACCAGCGATTCCTACCGAGCCCAGCAACGAGTTCCTTTTTCGGTGAATTTAATTACTCGGTCGCAGCCAGTAATTCGTTTCGCCGGCGTCGGTGTATATCATTCATTCAATATTGCCCCTGGTGTACGAAAATTCGACTGGAATCTGATTTCCAAGAATTTTACAAGCATTCGTTAACCTGCTTCGCGGGCTAATTAGCAACTCAACGATCGTCGATTAACTCGATTACCATTCTCGATGGTATCGTTAATGCACGCTACCAGCGCACACGTGATTTCGCGCTGTCTCATTTACTCGCGTTGCGCCCTCCAGATCTTGATGATTGTTTACGTACATCGTTTGTACACTCGTTACTTTCCAGCCTCAGCAGGGCGCTTCAAACGGCGAGTGGCAAATAATTCGAGGGGACGTGCTTTCGTTAATTTTAGCTATGTAATTGCAAAGCTGATTCAGTCATAGTAATCGAATAACCGTGGATCGAATGTTTTTTTTTTTTTGTTTTTCTAATTGTTTCTTTACATTCGATTAATTTCCACTGTGATTTGTCTATCTAAATAGTTGCTATAGAAACGTTTGGAGGAAATTATTTAGCGAATTAAAAGGCATAAAGTTGTGAGATCGAGGAAATGGAGAGCATATTTTGAAGTTTCTTGAATGTTATTTCTTAAGTTGTTATTGAGAGATTGATAACTATTGTAATATGTAGGTATTAGGCGCGATAATAATTGAATAATTCATTATCACATTATTTCATTCATTTAATTGTTAATTTAAAATTTATTAATCAAATTGACAAATGATTTAAATTACATAATAACGTTACAGCTCGAATTTCCTCGTAACCTCGATAAAGCTACAATCTTGCTCACGTTAAATTTAAATGTTCGCGTTACACCGCGTCCGTTAAATGCAATTTCTATAGCGACTTACACACAGCGAGACGACGAAAGACGTCCGTTTCGTGTCTCGAGCCTCGACTCCTTAATCCTCGTCTCTCGGAATTAAACACGATTTGATTCTCTGCAGATCACAAGGGCCCTGAATCAAAGGTGCTCGCGCTATGAAAAGTTCAACGACCCCGACCCAGATATTGTCATAAAATCTCGCCGTTACACACTTGATCACGTAGTAGAGGGCGTGTGGGCGACCGATGAAAGAAAGATGCATAAAGAGCGCCAGAGAAAACGGTTCGCGTGTTTTCTTTTTTCGGTTGGCTCTCGTGCGAACTAAATTATGCACGTTAAACTCGGACGAACGTTCGCAAGGCAAGTCGAAACGATATCGAAGAAACGCGAACGTTGAAAATGATTCTTTACGCTTGGAATGGATTTTGGAACGAAGCACTAGAACGTGTGGCCAAATGCTTAGGAATGTTACGTACTATTGTATACTATTGTATACTATATATATATACTATATATATGTACGCATTTGTGCGCGTTCTCATACATTCACCCATATTTTCATTTCATCATAAATCCATAAACATTCGCGGTCTAATAATGAATCATTTATTTGAAAACATCAACCGTATCATTTAATTTAGATAAATTTTCTTAATCGATATAGAGGTTACAAATACGTACGGGAGTGATTGCAAATTAAAATTCTGATTCAGAATATAGCACACCTGTGCGGTACAACGACTTCCAGAATCATAAGTACACGTTCTTCAAACTACCTCAAAAGACTAGTTAAATCCAAAGCCCTAGTGAAACGGGTTTAACGAATTTTCAAAGCTTTCGACACGGTTGCATCACTCTGTAGACAACGGCCATTACTTTTCGCTCGATTTGTTGCTAGACAGTAAATTTCACGGTAGTTTATTCGAAGCCGACAGGCTCACTTTGTCGACGAGGTTGTCGCACGATGGCTCCCTAGGAAGTAAAGGGGCGTCCCCCTGGCACGAAAAATCTGCTTTCCACGCCGCGATGAAAGCGGTATCTATTTCGTCGACGCGAACGGAAGGATACCCTTTTGTTAGGCGTTATCCACACCGGATGTTGCGTCGCTGCTACCTGCCTGAAAGCCGCTTCCTGTGTTGCCCGATATTCCCTCTTCCTCCACTTTCTTCCATCTTCCTTTGCACACATTTTAGGCAGAATACGCGATGCCGCTCGCGGGAAAATATTTCTCTGTAATTGGCTCCAGAGTTTCGCACGGAAACATTTTACTTTTGCTCTCGTAAATTCATTGTTTCTCTTCAATTTTTGGAAAGTTTCATTAATTAACGCTAGAACTACCGTGGAGGATACATATATTAATATAATTCATGTAATAATTTGACATGATATAAAATATATTAACATAGCGTATGTTAATTATTGTACTGTATATTTATTTGTTCCCGTTAGAGTACATCTTTACAGTCTCATATATTAACACTTTCCATAATTGTCACAAAACATTGTAACAAGTGTTTTAATTTCATATTTATTTTACCTATTTCTTTTCGTTATTTAATAATATCTAAAACAATGCACTGATAAAAGTTTCACAGTGATTTATTCATTTCCAACATATTTACTTTATTCTATCTTAAATCTGAAACGAAACTTATAATAATCGGAATTTAAATCGTCCAGTCGGTAAATATTCCCATTAAATTTATTTTCTAATACCTCTGCATAAGTTATGAATATTGTGCACTAAATCTACGTACATACAGCAGATGTTTACTTCTTTTAACCGTACAATTTCTTTGATATGCTTCGAATAAAACGTCCTCGAGTTACCTCAAGTGCGCACCGAAAGAAAGAAAGAAAAAACGTTCCTAGAAGATTTCCTGTATCTTGGCCATTTTTAAATACATCTCGATTAAAAAATTTATGTGTTTAGTTCGATGCTTGTACTATAGAATCCCACTGTTTTGAATTTAAATATGTATTTAAATCTTGAAAAACAAATTCTTGAGTAAAGTCTATGGCAACCGCATGTAGCCCTCTTAAATATAAATTCCTCTGCAACAAATCGATCCTCTAAACGATAGCCCCTCGAGGAAAATTAATATTCCGGAGCAGAGGTAGACGCTCGGGATAAAATTCCATTGGAGTAGAATCTTTCGACGATATTCAAGGTTTACGTGTTTCTGGAAGGATTGCGTCTCTGCCATAAAAGACGAACGGGGCACCGCGGCGATGGAGTTCCAGCGGTGTCGCGTCCCTGTTTCGCGTAGTTTCCAGCAAACAGAGTTTATAACTGTCTTGTGCTGCACGGTGAAACGCTTAAAGGGAAATATGGCGCGACGGGAGAGAAGAAGAAGAAGAACCGACGCGACAGGAATACGAGCGGGACTTCGACGTAATTCATGCTACAATTTACGCCCAGTTGCCATTCGAAAAACGAGAGGAAAAAAAAAAAAAGAGAGGCAGAAAAATAATCGCTTAATGCCCGGTTTTACGGGGACGGATACATTCAAGTGGTACCAGCCCAACCATTTCAGGAATTTCGCTTTATAATGCCGCTCTTTGCGCCCGATGATTAAAAAGCACAAGTATGCTCTAATTGAAAACTCGCGCGGGTACGAACGATGTCGAACTATGTATTTCCAACGGGAACCCGAAAAAAGAACCAGTCGACTTTTATTTGGTTTTAAGCTCTAATAAAACTCGATTTTTACTTGCTTTGATGGGTGGCGATTGATAAATTCGCAATAGATAACTTCAGTTATTGATTGTATGTAATTTAACTTGGTAAAAAATATCAAATGTTGTTTTATATGAAAAATAATGTAATGTACCTTAGGTATCGAGGGTAATATTTGCCAAATTGTATGCTCATATATTTATAAAAATACTACTCTATGAATATTTGTTTATACTGGTGATTTTATGTACGTCAAACATTTTATGAACGTACGTCGAACTTCTTAATATTACTCGAGTATTAATAACGGTGGTCAGGCAATCTTTAGTGATAGGTATTGTAACAGAGGATTAAATTTTATTCATAAATTAGTTTGCTCCAACTCTCTCTACTTAGAAAGATACAGTTATATGTATGAAAGATATGCGTTGTTCACAAATGAGACATTTTTGTATCACTATATGATTGACTAGTTCATTTTTTCATGTATCTAGTTTATATTATTAATATCAGTTTCTCCAGAATTCTTAAAATGATCGGAAGACTGATTTACTAGTTTCAAGAGAGAGATGATGTTAAAGATTAATTCCCGAGACGACTGATTATTAATAAGTGTATCAAGTATGTTATTCGTCTGATAAAACCCCTTAGAAGACTAAATATATATAGTCGAAACGTCACATTATTCAATATCTTTTATTAAGTTATATTTAATAAAGCTATTATCAAATAGTTTAAATTGCACTTTAAATTGTTACAGACTAGAACTATCAAGAGTAATGCTAATGAAACATACTACGATATCTTTGAAATTATAAGGAGAAGGGCCAAATAAATTTATGAATATCTTATGAATTATCTTTAATCATATTTCAATAATTATCTCTAAAAATTATACCAGAAGCACTGCTAATAATTGACTTTAAATAGAATTTAGATGTACATGACCCAAATAAACTTGCTCGTTTAGGCGTTAATTCGTCTATATTTATTCTAATTTTCACAAACTATAATATCTACACATAAATCCATATCATCGTCAACCACGAATGATTCCCTAACCCTTTTAAATCTCAAGTAAAACGCGACAAACGTCCAACGATGTGGCTCCAAACCGCAACTAAATAGAGAATTTATCGTCTCGGATACAACCGCTGAGGGGTGGAGGGACGAGTCTCCACAGAAGTTTCCGCCAATTACGCGGATTCGTAAAAACCAAATTTTCGTCAGCGATCCCTGAAAGTTTAACCGGGAGCCTCGGAGGCTCAATCCAAGCAAGCAAATGGCAAGTTATCGCGGGAGAGAGAGAACGTTGTATTATTCCGTGAAAACACGTTATGTCAATGAAAATTTTAAATCCAACAACCCTCGGAGAACGCAGCGATGGTAAGCAGCTTAAATCGAGAGCTTCAGCGAAACACGAGAGCTTTATACCCCTCCGTCTTTCGCTGAATTTTCGCACGCGCCGGGACAAGGCAAGTTTCGCCATGCAAATCCTCCCCCGTAAATGCATTCCATGTATTTTCATATCCACGAGCACAGAAACGCGCTAATTCGGACTGTGATTACCCCTACCTCAGCGACGCTTTTAACCCCATATCGCGCGGATTTGATTCTATCTCTCGAAAAAGGAAATTACGTCCTGGGTATTCATACATTCATGAGTTAATTAATATGCGAGGTGAATAATTAGGGAAGGAAGAACACTTTTGACGGTTGAAATAAGGTATCACTTGTTTTATGGTGGCCTCTTTGCTTCGGGGCTATCATCAAAAACTAAATTTCCTATGAATACTACAAATGAATTTACATAATTAATATGTACAACAAATTTTCTAAATTATTGAATAAATGAGTATATTAAAAATACCTTCAGAACCTGTGTTATTGCATTCGTGATATTAATATTGTAGAAAGAATAAACTGCATTAATATAAAAATAAAAATGATAGTCAAGCTAAAAGCTTTTAAGTATCTACCGCATGGATTTTAGTATATCTTTCAAAAAGAAAATGACTTCGTACGTATTCATACGTTTATGAAAACTTTGAAGGTTCAAATGAGATGTAATACTATTTATTTTATGTTTGAATAGGTGACCGAATATCACACTCGAATTGGTTACATTAATATACGCAGACTTTATAATTTACTTATTTTTTATGAGTCCTATCATCAAAATTTATCAGCTGTGGCACCAAAGGAATAATATGACTCACAATCGATCTGTTAGCAACAACTACCCTTTAAAATGTACACTTATTAAACTTTATTTTCCCATTCATATCACACTGTTCAACAATGGCCATATCATAGAATATTTCTCATAATGGAATACAAAAAAATGACGAAAATGAAATATCTTTGAAATAAATTAAAAATATTATCGATATATCCGTTCGAACCTTTTGCCCTTACATCCAAGAAGCCGATACCCTCGCCATCTGTCTCAAACACAATTCCTCCAACCCATATAAATTTTCACCAAAATGGTTTCCACTGGTCCGAGGATCTCTCTCGGTGATGACCCTCGAGACCAATCGATTCCTCGATCGGCCAGCGAAGCAAATCGAAACCCGACAACAGCCTGGTCCAATAACAGCTCGACGTACGGGTACGCCGCGCAATTTTCAATAATTGCGAGCACGATTAATCGCGAGGGCGAAGAAAAGTCCGGCGTTCGGACGCTCGTCCGAGCTAAGAAAACCGGCGGATGATTGACGCGCTAATAACTCATCCGTTCGTATAATTGTTGCACGGTGCTTCCATTCGAGCGCGCGATAGCTAGTTGGAAGAACCGAGAGCGGCGAGTTTCGACGAGGAAAATACCTGGAGGGTGCAATTTCCGGAGCACCGATCCCGAGAGCAACGCACACGTTCGCCAATCGTAACGTTTGCGTCGGACGACTAACGACTTGCGCGTAATTGGTTGCCCGATAAAACAGATGACGATAATCCGGGAACAAATTTAATGGGGTAAGTGGATCACGGGCCGGGGTTAAAGGCATTAACAATTAACCGAGCAGAACTGGTTGAAATTTTGAAGCCACGGTGTGAGGTTGTTTAACACGTCGACTGCCAAACGAATATTCTTGGAAATTTCTGCTAAGATTGAATATTATTTAGACTATTGGAGTCTACGAAATCAAACATTTATCGTGGTATTTATTTTTGTAACTACGTCGAAATTCGTGAATTTCATTTAAATTCATCTCCTGCGATGTCTAACTTTCAGAATTAATCTTTTTAGTTCTTGAGTGAAAAACACTGTCACCCATACATGGGTGACATCGCGATCGACGTGTTAAATGAGAAAAGTATGAGGGACAATCTTCAGTTCGGCAGGTAAGTTTTATTGTTTAGAAGAGAGGACCATTTGTTGATTATTTGAGCATTCACAAATTTATTACGGGAGGATGAGGTAGGAATATGGAATACCTGATTTGTTTTCGAATCTGAGGAATTAGGGGAGAAAAAATAAATACAATTTAATAAATTTTAGGTTTCATTTCGACGATTTTGGAATCAATGCAAGGTGGCAAATTCGACCTGAACTAACGCTACCTCCATTGTAATTACAATGTAAACGCAGAACGTACTAGAGAGATGTTTTGTACGTCACAAAATAAAATGTAAAAAAAGAAAAACTATGGAAACGGTTCCTCGTGGAAAAATAAATACAATTAATTTGTTTCTGTACTGTACTGTTCGTCATAAGAACCGTGCGAATACTCATTGCTTCTATATTTCTATCAATTTTTCGTATTTTCTTGTTAATTTCGCAAATTATATAAACTAGTAATTGTTGTTTCAACTATATTCTAGAGATTTCCGAGAATATGTAGAATATCATTGATTATAAAAAAAAGAGTTAATAAACTACAATTTCACAGAAAAGTTTTTTGGGAAATTGATTGATGTACGAATACATTCTACAACCACTGTATATTAGTAAAAGTCAATGTTTCTTCAGAATAAAGTTAAACACGTGAAATATATTCCGTGTACAGAGCGAAAGAATACTTTATCGAGTAACTGTGCGTTTCAACGTTCAAATACAAGCATAATTGATCGCTGAAAAATTTGTTCGACCCGTTCCCCTCGATGATGCGCGTACACTACCGAGTAGAAACACAGAGGAAGTCGAGAAACGTTCCAGTTGAAATTTCGCTGCGGGTTACCGGGCTTGCCGTGTCGCTTGGAGAACGCTCGCAATTAAAAAATGCAAAATTTACCTCGTCGGAGATGGCAGCCTTGCCGCAGACCAGAGTTTCGGAGTCAAGGATCCTTCCCAGCGGCGTTTTACGTCACTGGACACTATTTTTCGCTTCCCCGAAGCCGCGAGCGTCTCGGACGCTCCTCGTTCGCACAAAGCCGTTGCAGCCAGCTGAATGGACCACGCTCTGCGAGGATTCGTGTACGCAGAGTTAATTTTAATGTGCATTACGTGCCGTTCGAAGGACGCACCGGCGAGCAGGGTCGGTGACAAAAGGGTTCATTTACGCTCCTACCAGTAAAACGTACCACGAAGACTACGGAGCTTCCACGCCGATGAAAGAAAAAAACGTTCGAGCAGTGGAAATACTAGTGCCAAGTATAACTCGTTGCGACGAAACGAGTACTCGGATTCCTTTCGACACCATTTGTAGGTTTTTCAGTCCGAATTGAACTTTTTGCAAAGCAAACTAGAGGGATGTATCTCGAATTGATCTTAACCGAGACCTTATCTAGAGTTAAGCTTTATTTGAATAAATATCTGATTTATTTGATTGAAGATATTATTTGAAATTTTATTTCATAATTATCTATATATGATCACGTTTGAAATGATATTATTTGAAACATTATTTCAAATAATACGTCATTTAATTTCATAATTATTTTGAAGTCATGACAGTAACGTCTCGTTACTATTGAATAACTATGTGGTATAGATCTTTCTAATAAATAACTACTGAATTTCTTAACAATAAGTTTATATTTGACTTTGTTTTATTTAGAAAAACAAAAGGTATTGTTATATAAGTTGTATTTTTATTAGGATACTTTTTCCTTTTCTAAATAATTGAAGTACCGTGAGAAACAATTTGGAGAAACCTATCCCAGCCTGAAAACAATTCATACACCAACGAGATTGAATGAGTCTAACGCACGCTATTGTATCAGACTTTCAAACAACGAAGTCAGTCTCGGGCAATTAACAAGAGGAGTCATTAAGCTTGAAAACGAGTCTCATTCACGGCGAGTGAATTGGTATTAATTTTCATTCAGTCGCAGACAGTGGAGAGTCAATAAAGAATCTGTTCGAAGTTACTCGCGCGTTAACGTTAAAATACGGTACTGATAGCGTCAGAATACTAGATCTTTAAACGGAGTTTCTATCCAGAATTTAAGGAGATAAATATCTCAACTTAAAAAATTACGTATTACACGATACGAGTTTCTGTCTCGACTGTAATTTTTTCGAAGTTTCAAATGAATCTAGAAATTGAAAATCTGAATCGTAAATTAATCTATTAATTTAAGATTGCTTTATTATTACTCCAAATTGATTACTTCAAATTGATAAATATCAAGTACATTTTAGTCAGATATTCCTGAACAAGATCTAAAAAAAAGAACTACAAGATATTTCTTAAATTAATGTATCCAATTTAAAATTGAGAATACAGAACATTTTATACTCAACTTCGCGCTATTGTAAATTTGAAATAAGTGTAGATAATTATTCCTTTCTAGCTATACAACACATATTCCACTTAGCTTTGTTGAACATCACGTGTTTGGATATTTTTTAATATTTTCAAACACGCATAAATATTTAAAAATATCGTAACACAACTAAATCAAATACGAATTTCAACTAAATCTCTCTGCTGACGGTAATCTAAATTACGATTTCCTTAAAATTCCAATCTAAGAACGCACAGCTCAGAATGCCTCAGTGATTCGAAAACTATCAAAATTCCATTCCACGATCGAAAATTCGCCCACCAGGAGACAGAGGCACCGAGAAAGACGTCTAACATCTAACTCCATTCATCTTCGTTCAGATCTTCCACAGACACGAGATAGCGCCTTGGAAAACGAGTTCTCGCGAATCCCTGTAAACTCGTAGCAATCGCTTTTCTATCTGAGCTGTTTCTCAACCCTTCCGAGCTATTTTTGAACGAGAAACCCCACGGTTAGACGATTTTTCAGAAATTCAACGTCCAAACTGGACGAACAGAATCCATGTGATTTCGTCGTCAAAACAAGGTTCCAAAGTTCGTCTCGTTAAAATCGTCCGCGTCGCACCTGTTGGCGCGTGACTCGAATTCCGTGACTCGAAAGGTTCGCACCTGCTGGCACGGCTCGGTTGGAAGAGGTGTGGGCCAACAGAGAGTCGAACAGGAAAGCGACAAAGGGAAAAAAGTGGCGTGCAAAAACCAGGTGCAAAAATACAGCCTGCCACAAAGACCAGTGGTTTCCATATATTTTTTTTTCAGAGCACTTTAGAGAGACTCCGAAAGACCCTTTAAAAAGACAGAATTTTTGGACAGAGTACCAAAATTTACAGACGAAGAATCTATATCGAGTTTAATGTAACTCGTTAATTTAATTCGCGTTTCATTTTCTCGACATTGGATTATTGATACTGCTGATCTTGGGTGTGAAGTAAATATTTAACTCTTCAAGGGACATGATTTAAAATCTACCAATTATTAGATAGATTTATAGATCATCTATTTATCAATCTAGCTACATCTTCCTACAAACAGATGAATTACTCTATTGTTTGTTTCTGTAAAAGTTATTATCTATGGGCAGAGATGGGCAAAACCCTAGGCTTTGAATAAATCTAAAGTTTGCCGATATGTTTGTCTCGTTTTCTCTTTTGAACATTTTCCAACGAAGGAAACGAGACAAACACATCGGCAAATATCAAATTTATTCGAAGCCTAGGGTTTTGCCCGTCTCTGTCCACGTAATTCAAAAATAGTCCCTGAACTATCTTTGACCGTTACAAAATAAAATAAGAATCTCAACATTCGTGATCTATGACACACTAGGAAAGTGAGAGTTCTCAAACAACAGTGAATTTGCTATACCTGCTATATCGTAATTAGCAGGTGTCATCTGATACTCTTCCAAAGCTCTAGAGCTAGTAAATATTCCTGACTTTAACAAATATAATGATAATAATTGTACCCCCATGATTTATGCCATAATAGGAAAGCGAGAGTTTTCAAACGAGAATGAGTTTGCAATACCTGCTACAGTCTAATTAGCAGGTGTCACCTGATACTGTTTAAAAGTTGTAGAATTTCGAAAGAAAGCATTCCTGGCTCGAACAAGATATAATAATAATAACAGTACACCAATGATCCATGACATGCTAAGAAAGTGAGAGTTGATCCTCAAGCTCGAATGAGTTTGCAGTACCTGCTACAGCGTAATTGGCAGGTGTCATCTGATACCGTTTCAAAGGTATAGAACTACGGAAAGATGAAGACTGACACCGAATCTGATCCAACGTTCTCCAAAAAGAACACCAATTATTTCTTTTACAACCTTTGTATCCAACAAGTCCTACACTTTTTAATATTTCCTGGTTCGTTTACGTACTAAACAAGAGTGCTAAGAGAGCTAATCAGGTCTGAGAAAGTTGAGAGACAAAGTCTTGAGATACCTTTTAGAAAAGGCTTTATTTAACTTGTTGAGGTACAGTGATCTTCTCGATGATTTTGCTGGTTGAAAATTCGGTGGTCTGTCGAGAAACCCTGACAGAAGGGAGTCTATTTCGGTGCGCGCCACGAGACAGACGAAAATGAAAGTCGATGGTGGACGAGGACGCGGGTTCGCGGTTATAGAGTCAATCGTGATTTAAGGGATCGAGGTGCACAACGAATCGATCGTTGTCGCATCGATTGGGTTGCCAATGGTCAAACCTAACGGGCCTTTGATGTTGGAAGAATGACTAAGTTTGTTGGCCTAACCCTCTTCTTCGCTCACTTCATTCATTATCGTTCATTGTTGCATCGAAACATAACTTTTTTGTATAGAAATAATGTCAAATGACACTTCAAAATTGTATTTATACAAAAGTATGGGATGTTGATTGATTTTTTTATTGATCTTGAAGATCACACAGATAATTCTAGGAATTTGTTCATCATATGAACTTGTATCAATTTGACAAAAATTGTATAATTCATGCCCTATTAAATGATGCTTCCAAATTTAATTCAAATTAAGGTATGAAGTATTGCTTGATTTTTCAATAATTTTAAACAAGTGTTTGATCCTATCCATCCATTCTATCGAAACAAGTAAACATTTTTCTTGTTAAAATACTCATGTTGTACAATATTCGAAAATTGTGTCGAAAAATGATTTAAAAAAAAAAAAAAAAAAGATGAAGAAATACTATCTTTGTAATGAGAGTTAACTCTTGTATAACATAAAAAGGGGAGCATAAAGAAATTTAAATTCTATCTAATAGACTGTAATTACAAATATTTACAAATTACAAGTATTACAAATATTGCTTGCGACAAATATTATTCCACAGAATGTAACTCGAAAAATTGTGTAAATATAGTGTTTACGTAAATAAAATTCTTTGCTAACTTTCATTATCGTTGTCGTTTATGACTAAACGACAGCAAAATTAATTTTCAAATAATTAAGGACCAAAGAGAGTAAAACTTTCTAATTTATCTATTTAATAACTGTAGCTTTCTATTTTAGTAGCGAAGGCGCAAGGAAAGAAAGTTTTTATTACGCATACAAGGAGAACATCCTATTAATTCCACTTAAGGTCCTGTGAGATGGTGTTATAAGAGAGTGTTCTTAAAGAGTTGTGCTATACGAAGTTGTGCTTAATTTTTCGCGATAACAACTCAATGAAGGCTCGCATTATTTAAATTCAGAATTGAGTTTTCATTTATTTTACGCTGCTCCAAGCTATTGAAAGATCCGTTGCTAAAATGACTTCGTTCCTCGATAAAGTATTAAATATTTGAAAAATTTCTTATCTGAAAAAACTTCAATAACAATACTGCGTGTGTAGATAGGACATGTTTATTTTCAACCTTTATCTCCTGGAATTGTCAAGATCATTTTCCTAATTACTGTAAGCAGTGTAAAATCGTTTTGAAAAATTCCAAACGCTTTGAATGATAACCGAGTAGAAATAATAGATCTGCTTTCCAGTAACTAACAATAAACTAAATAAGAAAGTAACACATTAAGGTTAAAGGGGGAATTCTTTCTAGTGTCATTAAGCAACTTAAGATGAATAATTCAAGTAAAAACAGTAATTAATAACTGTCCAACTTAACAACCAGAACCTTAAATTACTCGAGAAGAAAGCAGAACGTTCTATTCAAATTTCTAAAAATGATACTGTGATTAAAATTGTTACAAATCTTCGTGGATAGGAAAAATAAACGACTGCTCATATTGGCTTCTACAGAGCGAGTGTTTATTACGTGCTCGTATATAAAGAAAAGGAAAAAGAAAAAAAGTGTTTCCTTCGCACGCTTAACGTATGTGTCTGTAGTAGCGCTATTGTTTATATTTAAATTTATTTATACTCTAACCAAAAATTCTAACAAAAATTCCTTAAAAATGATTTAACAGTGTGAATATCAATCGAATATCGTGAACATGTCTTAGAATTGCAGTGAAAAGATACAAGGAGCTTAAATAATAATTACAAAACATTACTTTTGCATAGATGCTCTCCTTCCCTTTACATTAGTCAAACAAAAGCACTTCCACGAACCTATATCTCGCTTAACGTACCTTGCAAACAGATTGTGCGAGGGATTAATCACGCATCGGTGAAACGCTGGTAATACGACTCTGAAAATGGAGCAACGATACTTTGCTATGCGATACGAGACTGTCCGTCTATTTCTGAACTGGACGGCACAACGCGAAACAATTTCAATTAAAAGAAAAAGAAAGGTGAAATTCGAATTAGAGCGGAGCGAAATCCAATTATACTCGGACAATGCTAAACGGATTCTTAATTAAATCAAACACGTTAAACTTTTGAAAGAGACGAATGTCAAATAACGCGCATTTCATTGAGATATGTGTGTTTTGCCGAAATGGAAATATCTCGTTAATTCGTCAGGGCAAAGACCAATTATATAAATTGTTAGTAGATTAAAAATTGTTCAATGAAATTCTGCGAAACCGGAGTTAAGAAAAATATCAAAGGCACTGTTTGAATTTGAATAGAAAATAATAAATACTATGAAAAGAGTTGACTAAGGAAAACCTGCAAAAATGGTGAAATGTGAAATTACTCCAAGTTTGAAACAAAGAACGAGTTCTTTGGGTGGATAAAATCACTTTAACTTGATGAAAAAGTTGTTTAACATTTTTTTTTTGTACGAATTTTCTTAAGTCACATAGAAGAAAATAGTATGAAAATGAAAAGTTTCGTTTCGTTTTTTTGTGTCAAACCAAAATTACAACCTACATCTTTCCCGCCGAAGGAGGTTTCAATTGTGAGGTGGTCTACAAATGTGCGTCACTTGAATATTTCTTGTTGAACAAATTTGTACAGACTACTCAAATATGTATGAAAATAGGATAAAAAGTTCGATAGACTTAATTATTTGTTTCCATCCTAAAAAAATTCACGAAAAACCGCTTTTTTTTAGACCTCCTAATTCAGGATACTCCCTCAACAAAAAGTACCTTTCTTTCCAAATCCCTCATCTACGTATTTCAGATGACGCAAGAAAGAGTATCGCGCGTTATTAAATAGCCCAGGGCGGAAAAAAGTATCGATACCGTAGCTTATAATAACTCCGGCGAATGATGAATTACGTCTCGGACATATGGAGCAAAGTAGGTCCCCTGGAGGAACAGCTCTGGTACACGTGCAACAACAAAACCAACAGATGCGCCTACCCTGCTCGAGTAAAATACAAAATGCTTCCTTTCGCCAAACCTAATCGTATACGGTGCAAACAGGTGCGCGGTTGGACGAGAGCGATATCCTTTTATCTGCTAGACAGCGATAACTCCCTCTTCCTGAACCAGTTAATTTGCCGGATGTACATAGCGACAGTTCTACGCAAGAATCATGATTTTCGGAGTTCATTGCTAAGTCGACAAATATTTAACTAAGAACAAAAGGAAAAGCTGAATTATCAACTAAAATAAATTGTTTAACACGTTAGTATGTTAGGCAGTGACGTACAGTCGAAGGATAATTTCTATTAGGTGAGCAAGCAAAGTTTTCAGCTCATCGAAGATTAAATAGGAAGGATGAATTTATGAATGATTTGGTATAATCGTTAATTTAATATTGAAATATAATATTTTTTAGGATTTTAAGTGTTTAAAGGTGGAGAATTTTGATGAATTTGGATAGTGAAATATCTATATCAAGTATAACGTAAATTTATCCATGAAGTAGAGTCGACAGGTAATTAATTTCTATTTCTTTGAAATTCAAAATTTGGGTATTTATTTGCTTCAAGATTTTCAAATTTTTAAGGAATTTTACTAACATCTTCAATTTGTATGTAAACAAAATTTTTACTTGGTAAAGATATTCGTGATTTTTCCTTAGTCAAAGATATACATAACAATTTCAATCTCAGGCGATTTTTTTCATCTTGAAAAAGTCTATATTACTAAATAAATATATATGTGAATCCCTAAAGTCCCTTCTCGAAAATTCTTTATTAATTATCCAGCAACATTTTGGCTACAATCGCTACGTCTAATCGTCTATCAATTATTTTCCCCCAGACTATTCCTTTAACGTTGATAAATTTCAGATTGTTAAATCAGAAATACATACACATACGAAAACCTGTAAAGTCACTTTTGGAAATTTGTTTGTTCATTACCCAGCAACATTTTGGGTAAAAATTCTGAGAAACTCCAATTGTCTACCATTCATTTCTCTTCAAGGTATTTCTGTAATCTAGAAAGAGCCCAGATTGCTAAATAAACGACAAACATATAAATTATTCTCACAATCAAGAAAAAAACTACTGTTAATCTTCAATTTGCCCTCTGAAATTTTGTATCAAGATTTTCCCCCGTTTCTGTGTACAGTAATGCATTTCTCGTGACGTACATATCGATAGGTCGATGATTCGAAGCGGTCAGAGGATCGTGCTTGGAGCGCACAAGTCACGTATCCCACAAAGAAACCTTGACTTTTTTGCTGGCCGATCTTTCAACCACCACACTAGGGCGACCATATTTTCTGTCCGAGGATTCATCATTCGGCATATGAAAGTGAAAACCTGTTTATTCTCTATGGTTTCGTGCACATCCCGTATTTGGTCACCGAATGAGGATCGTCTTGGCGCGCTTGTTTTAGGGGTACGATCGATTTTTCGTCCCAGCTGACGATTTCTTGCCCGGGGGGGGGGGACATTACGCCGCGAACGATCGATCGATCGATCGTTAACCGTTTTACCCGTCGGGCATATTGATTTTTCGGTGAGCGGATACGCCATACTTTGTTATTACAGGCGAATCGAAAAACAGTTACTTTTCCTTAATGGTTGTCTTTAACGGTCACGCGTGTCTTATCTTGTTTTCTCAGTGATACCTGTTTATTTCAGAGATCGAACGGACGATAATGTCCGACTTATTTTTGCCGCTAGACTCGTGCATTCCACCACCTAACGTTCAGGTGATAACGTAAGTACACTGGGAAACTTTATGCAAAATCAAATATTAGCAAACGTAAGATCTTAATTGAAAATATATTCGGTTCATTTGATAATGAATTATTAAACGGAATTCAAGAGTACAATATTAAATATACTTCATCGTAACAGAATAAATATCACGCAGTTTTAATTTTGAAAAATAAAACACGTTTATTTTTGCATCTATACGTACGAAAGCTTTATTCAGTATTTGGACACAAACTCTTATTATGTAAACTACTCATAATCTGCCAGGATAATATACGATAAAACAGATCCTTATCGATGAACGAAACCTCTACAAAAACCCAGTAGCCTATAATCAAAACAGTTTCACAATGGTTGTCTTCGACACACACAAAAAAAACAATGCAAACATCGTACTTGAATAACGTCATTGAATGCCTAGAGCCTCGCCGTTCTGCTATTCAAACTCATTTTTCTGAGTTAAATTTAATTTTCGTTTATATATTTCGTTCTATATTCTTCATTCAAACTACAATAAAAATAAAACTCACGCTGCACAGAATACAATCTCTTATTTAGCATCAAAATTAATATAAAACGTCAAATAACATATTTATCTATTTATTTAATATTTAACATTATCTCACGGTACTGTTAATTGAATAAAAAATTTCCAATAAGTTTAAATACTTTCAAAGAGTTAAGAAAATATTGGGTTGTCCAGAAAGTTCGTGTCAATTTTTAAGAAACACTCAAAGGCACGTTTGAATTTCGATATACAGTGGGTGTAGAATGTATTTTCCCAAAAAACTTTTGTGTGAAATTGTAGTTTCTTAACTTCTTTTTTTATAATAATCAATGATATTTTGCATATTTTCGGAAATCTAGAATAGATATAGTTCAAACAACAATTATTAGCTTATATAGTTTGCGAAATTAACAAGAAAATACGAAAAATCGGTAGAAATATAGAAGCAAGTATTCGTACTGTTCTTACTGACGAACTGTTTACAGTTGAGTTTGTAACATAAACACATCAGTTTATTGCTTCGCACAAATTAGAAAGCATGAAATTTCCATTAAATAGAGAAATGGAAGAAAATCCCATCCCGAATAACGTCAACATTTAGTTAATTGAAATTTCGTTACTTTATATAAATAACTATTTCTTTTGTACTGTCTATTCTAGAGATTTCCGAGAGCATGTAGAATATCATTGATAATAAAAAATAAGTTAATAAATTACAATTTCACGTAGTTTTCTGCAAAATGATCGGTGCACGAATACTTTCTACACCAACTGTATATTTATTGAATTATATATGTACCATTTTGTTCCATAATTTTTCCGTCTTTTAAGGGATGTCCACATGTTATTTATTTTCAACCATTCCGATATATTCAGACCTGTACCGCCTACTAAAAATCGGCATGGACTTTCCAGACAACCCAATACTAATTATTATATATATTAAACACGCAGTATTTGTTTCATGTGCTATTTAATTTGGCCTCTTCATCCGAGTAGATCAATTATTTAACCGTATGACTATGAGTAATTTCAACTTTTTGGTGTTAAAATATATACCCTAACCTAACTCCTACGAGTTAAGAAAATTCATGTAAAACTACATATCCAACATAGGACACCGGACACTTAGAAGCCCTACATAATAGAATAAAACAACAAAAAACAGACGAGTAATTTCACAATTCCCTTCTTGAGCCACGTAAACCTCGTACTCTAATAATATTATCGAACCGCCTGGAGCCTGCTCGTTCCGCTATTCGAACCGTTTGAAAAACAGTGTCACGTAACGCGTCACAACACGTGAACGACCTCTACGCGTGCATGAAAAACAGAAATGTCTTTGGTGAAGTTGCTAGGAAACTTACTTTCGTTATCGAGCCGATCACCATTGATCACGATTTCGCGACAATTCAGCAAAAATTCACAAGGCCATCATCGAGCATCTTCGCGTGAAAAGAGACGTTCGCGCGCACCAGGATACACATTCGAATCCCTTTTGTCCGTTTCCACCGCAGCGACTCTCTTACACTTCCCTTTCCTTCCACGTCTGACCCCACGTAAACAAGCAGCCGTCGCAATACCGGCACCCACGAAATCTAATCTGCCTAATCTACGCTTGGGTACACTGGCGAGCTGCAGAGAATGTCCACGAATAGAATTTAGATGTGAATCAAGAAACTACGATTACACCTATCATGCTTAAGACGATTATGTCTTCTTTTCATATTTCAGAATGTATACGTATATCGGGTATATATATATAATTTCATGAGAAGTGTTAGATTTTACATTCACCATTGCTGTGAACACTTATTATCTCATAATTCTTTAATATACTCAAATCATACATAACTACTGCTTGTCGCAATTTTATTACTATTATATTAGGTTGTCCTGAAAGTTTCTTTCGCGAGTTGCACTCAATTATTTTAATATTGCAAAATGACTCGTGCACAATTCAGTAATGTAACATAAAGCATAAACTATTGTGCGTGTATTACTTATTAATATAGCGAAAGAAACTTTTGGGACAACCTAATAGATACTACAACTCCAAAAGAGACTGAAATCATAACCTAAGAGGTTATAGATATATACACGCGAAGAACTCGGCGAGATATCAAACAGAATTCAGATGAAACAAACAAAATTTCTTCCCAAGTATCCCTAGTATCACATTCTTGAAATCTTTGCGGTTCGAATTTTCTGATTTCAGTACGTTTTTGGGTCGAGCCTCGCTCGATATAGGACCGCAAAGGGTTAATGCTCCTCTGTGGATACAATTCACAGATAGGAACAGCAGGAACCCAATTGTCACCGTTATGATTCAAACCGACTGGCAGTGGTGTCGGTTTTGTCACGCATGGGATACCTTACCGGTTTTCCGTTTTATTCGCTGACGTCGTGGAGCTTCTGTTCGATGCACTTTTCCACTGGGTTTGAACACGCGGCACACGTTTCACGCGCGAAAGGAAAAGCGTTTTCGCGCACGATTTGCACGATGATCACGGTTCGCGCACGGAGTACCTCGATCGTTCGCGTACCGTCGCGCAGGAACATCGGAACTGGACTGCACGAAGGAATCCCTGGCTAGCGAACGTAGGAGGTGGTACTAGTGCCCATCGCCGCCGTCGACTGCGGCCGGTGGCGCTGCGGTCGCCGCCACGGTATCGCGAATACAGATCAGCTGATTTTTGACGTATTTTCGGGGAAACCAGAAAGGCAGACGTGCGGCCAAATAACGTAGGACGCTTCGACTTATCTCGATACGTGCTGGTCAATTGGATTTCGAGTAGCGTTTAGAGTCTTATCAGGCGCGGTTCGTTAATCGAATTACGCTATGTTTTGATGGAGATAAAAGTTGCTTTAATCATTTCAGTATGGATAATTGATAATCACCGAGGGAATTCATTTTTTGGTTATGCATAGTTACAAAAAATAGATATGAATCGAATATTGTTCTAATTTTTTCGCTGCTAAGTTAAAGTTTCTGACTGAATGAATTTCACAATTTATTTTCAAATAGAATAGATATATAAACTTATTTGTTATAGTATCTTTTAAAGAAAAGATTGTTATCGTTGGGAACTGTTTTAACAAATATCCCTGTAGTGGAGGTATTTCAGAATTAATCTCTTGAAGAACGAATTTTAAATGGATTTTTTTTTGTCTTAATCAAATTCACGCAGACCAAAACAATCTTTATCTGTAAATCAATTTTAATGTACAAATATGCTGTCTCGCTTTAATATTGTATGTTTATTAATTCTAAGAGGTAATTCTAAAAGCAAATGTATATGTAGATATGTATGTATATGTAGATACAATACCACTCAAGAGGTTAATACAGTAAATGTTACAACAGAACTTTGCTCGCTAAAAGTATCAAAAAATAAATAAAACTATTACCACTTATATTATACTGAACATAAAAGAACACTGTTAACAAAATGGCATATTCAAATTAATTTAATCTCCACCAATTCCCTCCAAATTAGGGACCGCCAATTAATGTGTCAGATCGACTCATATTTTCTCCGAACACAACTTAGAGTCGATTTACGATAAATTGCTAATAAGATGCACCGATCGATAATCGCCGAGAGGAGAGCGTTGTCGAAGGCCAATTAAAATCAATTTCCTCCCAAACGGTGACAAAGTAGTGAATCGAATAAATTGCCTCGAACAGAGTCTTGGCACGCGTCCCGCCTCCGCCATATGTGTACAGGGTGAGCCGTGTAAAGTGTTACAAAAATAAAAATAGTGAAATTAATCAAACATCGGTTAGGGAAATTCTAAAAGATCATCGGTAAATAACAAAAATTAACCGATTTTAATATATTCGAACACCGCATTGAAGTTCTTTCAACAAATCATATCCTCTGTCATATTTCATAATCTATGCAGAAATTGAAATAATTGTTCCAATAAACATTATTTGTTATTAGAAGGAGTATCCAAACAACCCAAAGAAGGAATATCCAAAACAACAAAAATTTATATGGCATTCCATTTGAAAATATGGTTCGTTGTGCCCTTTTGCCCCCTCCCCTCGGAGGGCCATCCAGAAATACCTTATACGTTATACGAAAGGGTCTATCGTAGCCTATAATACTAAAAAAAGAACACTTGTCGATGTCACAAATAGTTTCTGAGAAAAAGGCTTGCAACACTTTACGCGGCTCACCCTGTATAGGGCACGGATTATCTGATCTTGACATCTCGGACGATAATGTGCAGAATAAAACGATCGACAAATTTACACCGAGCGTTTCTGTGCCAGCCCACGGTAGCGTTGCACGGTCACCGACAAAATTCTAACTTTATGCCAAGGAAAACGACGGACCTCTCCCGTTGCAACGAAGTTCAGTCGTGCGAAACATTCCGTGCACGGGAAGTCCCCGTAACTTCTCGAGGACGCGAAGGGGCGCGCGCCAAGTCGTCTGGGTCGACGAGACGACCACTAGGAGGATGGCCAAAAAACGAGGATCGACAGTCTGGTATATAGGAAGAAAGACGCAACTTGGAAAAGGGATTTGGTTGGAAGGAGAAGGAGGATCTGTGAAAAGAAACGGCACGAGCTCGCTTGTTTCTCAGTTGGAGGTACCGTCGGACCCCATAGGACGTCGTGGATTGTGGAAAGTTCAGTCGCCACGGAAATCTGTCCAATGCATTGCAATGGGGCGAACCATGCTCCGAAGTCCCAGCTTAGAGGCGAGAAATCAGTTTGAAAATACGGTCATTGAAAGATGATGTTTTAGTGCGTTAATAGATGCCAAACGAATTTTGTTAGTAGATTTTGGGACTCCGAAATGGAGTGGAATGAATTTTTTGGATTACTTGTGAAGGAAAGTTGTGAGACCCTCCAATATATTCAGGAACCTTTTAATGAATTAATCAACTTTACTTTACATCATCTGCAATATGAGTAATTTCATCGAAAGCACAATTTAATAATATCAAAACTTTTGCTGAATTTGATAAACTTTTATGAGAATTTAGCGAGCCAACGAACGAGCTGCGTGATCAATTGCAATGCAAATGGACTGGTGGTAGTTCGTGTATAACCGTTACAAATTGCTCTATTGTGATTTCGACGGTCATTTTTAAATGACCAGAGCTCTTCAATCACGCGTCCATTCACTATCTCGTTACGTGATTATAATAGAACTATTTATGACTGCTACAGAAATTTGCCTCATCACGGTTATCGTGATAGTGCTGCAATTTCATCGTCTCATTAAAGGGTCGTCAACTGGTATCTAGACTACCTGGCTGGCGCTACTTTCTTATTGAAGATAATGTTATAATGCGAATGTAATTGTGCATTCAACGAATTGAATTATAATTAAACTCGAACCTCGAGAGTGCTCGCTGGAACTCCGAATGGTCGCGGGAAAATCACATGTCCCACGTGACGGATACGAATATTGCTAAAAGTAGTTAATGAAAAAAGCCTCTAGCAAATTGCACGTAGAATAAAAACACTATATTATGAAGTTAGGCCAAACGCACACGGGCGCAACCAATTTAAAAAAAAAAGATTATATTTGTCATTTCACGTATGGCATTGACGTTTTTTCGACATAACGATTCTTTAAGGTCTCAATATATCACACATAAACGTATAAAAATTAATTTCTTTTGTATTTCAGAGTTTTAAATGTAGAGAAAAGGAATTTGTCGTTAGTAGATGTAACAATTTACTGTCATTAGATATCCAGAACATACATGGATGTACGATTCTTTGGTTGATATCATTTTACGACTCGAAATTAAATTCCATGTATTTGAAATATTTTGTTTATTTCATAAATAATTAAAATATGGCGGACTAGTTTGTATATGACGTATTATATAGTATTAGTATGTATAGTAGGTATTTCGTTTGTATCTATTATACTCTCACACTTTACCCTATCATTGTACTTTGTAACTGTATTCTTTTATTTCATATACTGTTAACAATTTAAATATATATTTCTATCGAATTGAAGTTGCTCCTAATACAAAGATATCTATTCCTTTTACTATTATAGAATAAGTACAGTTCATGCATTAATTATTCCTGAAGAGGACCACGAAGTAAATCAAAATGTTACACGACAAAATGTTAAATTCAGGAAAAATTCACCAATGAGATGGAAATTCTTCCCAGTGCCAAAGACAATTTACTACACAGCAAACGATTCAACGACACCGAAAATTAAAAGAAAGATTACGTGTTTGTATTCGATATTTAAACTTGGCTGTTCATTTCAGAATTTTGTTTGTTTTTAAATTATTTTGAATTTGCCAACCGTGAGTCCGGCATTCGTCCCTCGAACTACCGAGGAAGACATTAATCGCGGCAACTTCTTCTTTCGTAGCCCGGCAGCTGGCGAATATTTACATTTGCGTTAATTCGGCCTTCCCCCATACCCACCCCATTTTCTCGCGGGCAGAACCGCGTCTGACGATTCCAAACGAGGATGCCACCATTTATCTTTTCCCGCCTTTTTTTTTACCTTTTTCCGTCTTTGCCTACCAACGTCCTTCCACTTTTCTCCTTTAGCTCGATTCCTACCCTCTTCGCGGCACGCCACACGCGAGAGTGGGTCCGAGACGTTATGGTTATGGCAAGTATTATTTTTAGCGGTGGGTGCGCAAGCGGTTATCATAGTGGTTCGTTTCTTTGGGACGGGCATTAAAGGTCCATGGAGATCACATTGATGCTTCCCATTGACGGTGGAAATCCGCTTGGACACGCATAAATGGAACGTTCGACGATAGTTAAATCGCGTCGTTGCAGAAGGTCAAGATCGAGATCCGCTGATTACGCTTCGAGGGTATTTCGCAAGATCCACGGTATCGTTACTCGTAATTAGGGTTAAGCATTCTGGCGGTGGATAGCACGGCCTATCGTTCATACGTCACCGCTTTTATTACATTTCGATGGTATCGCTGTAATTCCCTGTGCGTGGTTTAGCGATAATAGTACTTGTTATTAGATCGTTGCAAATCGAAATTAATTTGTGTTATTCATTTTCCGCCAATTATTACTGGACTGGATATGTTTATGAAACTCCATATTTTGACAGATACAGGAAAACAATTGAAAGTTAACATTTTCGCTGCGGACGAAAATAAGTAGTCGTTCGCTGAGAGCTGCAATTATATTTTTTTTAATGAAAAATTTCTTACAAATGTTCTAATATGATTATTTTAAAAAACATATATTTGTGGTAACTTATTTTATATATAATACGACTGCCAAAAAAAAAAAAAAAAAATGAAAATTGAAAAATAATAAAAACAACCATATATTTTCAGTTGGACGCACATGTGCGTCATCCGCAGCGAAAGTGTTAGCAGCCTAACATTCATTTCATTGTTGATATTTATACTACTTTTGAATTTGTGCACATCCTCATACACACACCCATATTTCCAGTTGCTATGAATCCATAAACATTCGCAGTAATATAAACTAAACTACGAAATATTATAAAAGTACATTCTCATTTCGAATTTTATTTCGACTTGCCTGATACATGCACCTTTTGTAATTAATTTAATACACGGTACATAGCCAATCTTTATTTTAATTCCCTCTGAATTCTGTATATTTTCAAAATTATTCCCCAACAAGGAAAGAATGACTGCTGTCCAACTTTCACGTCTCGAAGAAAGAGTCTGCTCAGAAATGGCAGCCCACTTACAATTTCGACACGGACCATGCGGAGCAGTTTGGTGAACAGTTTCGTGGCAGGGCTTTGCAACGCTTTCATCGTCACGTTTCTTGCACACCAAACCCAAGTTGGTGTGCTTTTATTCTCGAAGAAACACGCGTGAAGGAAGATGGCAGAACGAAACTTCGCTGAACGCTTTCACGAACGGTTGTTCTATACGTTGTAACTGAATATCTGGCCAACGGACGTGTTACCTTACTTGAAACGGATTCTCGCGAGCATAACCCGTACAAAGTTAATAAATATCGCGGACGTGTTCTTCAACGTGAATGTTAAACGTCAGAATTATGATGGGGACTGGTATAAGCTGGTGGAAACTTCGCTTCTCGATCATGGTCCGCTTTAAAACTTAATGTACGCATACCTCTTCTAATTACGAAGGCTGGTAAGGTATTGATATCTCGGCTAAAGCACGGTTCGAGTAAAAGCTTCTACCTCTAGTGACTCTCGTGACCGTGTTAACCCTTTCATTGCATTAATTTTATTCTATCTCTTCGAAAAGGAAATTAGTTTTTGATAAAAGGATGGTACTTTACAGCCTCGACTAGGTGTTATATATTTTGCTACGCTAGTATAAAGTGAATTGGTTAAAGTAAGGTATAAAGAGAATTTAATAAATTAATGTATCAAAACTATTCACAGAAGTAATATCGAATGTATATTTATTAAATAATTGTATAAGAAGAACTTAATAAATTAAAGTATTAAATGAATTTAGTATATCATTGTGAAGAACACATTTATTAAATTAATGAATGGAAGAAATTTAATATGCTATTGTATACAACAAATTTGTTGAATTAATGTCTAAGATGAATTTAATAAATTAATTTATGAAAAGAATGTAGTATATTGTCGTATATAATAAATTCATAAAAATATTATTATAAGAGAACCAAGGCAAATACCACGATAAATGTATAATATAGCTTAAAATTGGTACCTGAAACAAATACGTAATGAATTGATTTGAAACATTTTTGATTATGATTTTTATCAATAAATATTCAGTCTTTTCTCCTTCAAGACAATTCCCCAAATAGTACTTTTAATATCATTTCGTTAAATTTTCGTAACTTTAAATAAATTTACCTTATGAGTTACTAAAATCATTTTTTGCAAGTAAAATTGCTCCATGCACTCAAATTATGTGACTAACTTGTAGATAACTATGTTAATTCCTTAATAGGAAAGTATGCGTACATCTTGTGTATTAACATTTTAAACAATTTTATTTAGACAGAAGTAACATGTATTAATATAGACAAACAGGTTTATTTTATTCCCAATTATAATTAAGTACCAGTTGAAATATCAGGTGGTGTGACACAAGATGTTTATTCGCAGATTCCATAATGGATACCTTGAACGTCGGTATTTAAAAAAAAAAAATAAGTTTCCCCAAGGATACGTATTTACTTGAACCTTCGTTATAAATAAAGTCGATCCAGAAACAACGCCCTTGATTTTTATTAACATTCCTTGCATATTCGAAATAAAGTTCTCGTCCTCGTTTTTACAAAGTATAATAAATTCCCTGCAATTATTGAACATGTAATAAAGTTTTATATATAGTTGGTAAATATGTTTCTTTTCTAAAATTTATTCCTCATTCTCTGCTCTGAATTAAAAGCACACGATACCAAGATTAACTAGCGATTAAATATAACAATAACTTTCAAAACTATGTATTAAAGCGTTTTATATATAAAAAAAAAACGTTTCGCTTAAAACTGGTTTGATTACTACCCCCATTATTACTAGACTTTAACTTTCTTTACAAAATATTAAAAATTAATAAGTTTTTCAGGACCTGAGATATTTATATTTCTATACCACATTTCATGTGAAGTTCCTCATCATCTATCGTTTCATTCTCTTATCTACGACTACATAAAGTAATTTGTTAAAACCTAAACAAGATAGTTATTCATTATTCCTGCTTTCATTTCTATCAATTAATTCATGGATCTATAAATAACGAAGAAATAATTTATTTTCCGGAATATGAAATAAGATTCATGTAGCTGTAGTTTGATGATGGTCCTATGTACTAATTATCCTTATGATCGAAACTGAAAATTCTAATTCCAATTGATTTGTTTTTATTTTCATCACTTAATCTAAGTATTAAAACGTATCTTTTTAAAATAAACGGACTCGTGTAAAACTCATGAATAGTCCCGGACAAACTAGGTTCATTAATCTTTGAATTGGCCTAGTTACCCCACTCAACGTTTTTCGCAATGATGAAATCAACCACATTTTTCAGACGAATTTCGTGAGTTCCGTAGACAAAGGCAAATAAGAACAGCTATAATTAACTACGACTTCCTCCACGATTAGACGCCATTTTCTGCAGCTTCGGGGTTCGTTGTTACCGTAACGAGGTTCCTTATCATTCTACCCTAAGTGCTCTCTTCCTGCTGGTTCGTCATTGGTTCAGTACTTGACCCGCTGACACCTACGAAATTACCTTGGCGTTTGATGTCTCCACGGGCGCGAAGCAGAAGGAACAACAAGGTGGAAACTCGATAGGGTAACGCAAGTTCATTGCAAATGGAGCAATGCAAATGAAGGGGAGATCAAACGCGACGAATACGACCGACTAGGGCATTGGAAGCGAAAAGATAATGGAACGCTCGACCTTTCACAAATTTCATCACGACTGGATGAAGACGAGAAGAAAACGCTACGTTTCGTTCGTAGTACAGATTTTAGTAGGTCCCTAGAAATATCAAAGAGCTATGAAGCTTAATAAAGATTCATTTCATGGACGTAGCAAGAAAAAATAGTTAAATAGAAATTCTTTAGAAATTCTTTTCCCTCTTCAGGGAAAGATCTAATAATACGAAGACAATCAATTGGAATTTTTTTTTTTTTCAAGATAATAAAATAATCTTTGGTATTTAGTGTTGTAAAGACAGATAATTTAAATACAATTTTTTCTTCCGGAAGAAAGAATTACTAAATAAACAATTCCACATCAAATAATGAAATAATATTCATCGCTCTTTAATGACGTCGAGATAGTTAATTCCAGTAAGATATCTGGATAACAAAATAATATCCAGCGACATTTGGTGACACAAAGACAGTCAGTTTAAATAAAATATTTCTTCTAGATCAACATCTCTGTTTTTTAGGCCAATTAATAAACAATTGGTAGTATAACCAAGAATCGCTGTCACAATGTTGCCAAATTTTTTTGGAAGCCTCGGTACGGCAATTAAAAAAAAGTATGATCTGGCAAGCGTAAGCACAGTCTTCTCACATGGAAATTCGGGTTTAAACGACACTTAGTATAATTGTAGAACGTAATGAAGTAGTCATGTAATTCATACCCTATGTATGCACATACACATAAGTATACATATGCATATGTATATATATGTACATATACATATACATATACGTATACGTATACGTAAGTTTGAAACAAATCTAGGAAACAATCAGTAACAACCTTTACATGAATACCAAAAATCACATAACTTCTTTGAAACGAAAAAGAATTCGTATGAACCTCTACATAAATACCACGAACCACACCATTCGTTTAAAAGCAAACAGAAATTCCTTTTTACACTTCTGAATTTCCAAACAGACAAAGAATTCTTCTCTAAGCTCCTAAATTATATTCAATTACCAAAAATCAACAAATAGAGAGCACTTGGTGCCTCTTGCACGCTGAAGCCCAAAACCTGAATAGTTCCACGTTAGAACAGCTCCTGTGTACACAACGAGCGTTCTCAGTTCGAAAAGCGTCGTTTAAAAAACGCCTCGGTTTGCGTGGCGACCTACATAGATGCGTGGCACGTACAGTGCACGATTGTACACACGCGCGTGGCCCCGATGCACTTCTGCGCCCGCATCCACGGGACAACACGGCACGACGTAACTTTGGCGCATTAACCTGGCTCCCGGCCATGTCGCGTCATAAATACGGGTTACCAATGATCATCGAAGCGGTTGGTGACGATAATCGTTTGGAACCGACTCCCAAGAGCCCGAGACGCGACACGCGCGTTTCGCCGGTCCGTAGACCGTCGCGACTCCGAGACGAATGAGAATCGATTTTGGGAACTCGAGCAACCGAGACGAGACGGTCGAATGGCACTGAACATGATGAATGGGATCTCGCATTGGTCTTGGCGTCTGTAGATCGATAGAATTGTTCGGTGCGTTGAAGCTGCCTGTGGTGGACGCCTATGTGTGCAATAGAAAGGACAGAATTGGGGAATATGCTGCGTATAGTTGTGATTACAGAATTTTAGGAATTATATTTTTGACTTTTGATCACGCAAATATACGTATTTTATGTATGTATGAAAATTTGAGCGAGTGGAATTAGAATTATAATAGAGTAATTATAATGATGTTATTAGTATATGGATAAAATAGTAAGGTGTAATAGTAAGTATAATTAATGATTGGTATCGACGAATTTAAGTGTCAACTGAAATTACAGTCGTAATTGACAAATATGGTTGCTGGCTATATTTACAATTTGTATTGTCGGCAACAGTTACAATTGTAATCGGTAATCATAATATCTGACTATGATTACAATTATAATTGCCCAAATATTGTTTCCACTCGCTAGAATTTTGAACAAACAATAATTTGTATAATGTAAGAACGTTCATCTGACCATGTTAAAATTCAAAAATATATTTCTGTTTACATGTCCATCTATATCGTCCGTAATTTCTTAGTTTTCAATTATCGTAGTTTGATTATAACTTTGAAAATCTTACATGATTTGAGTTCAGATAGGTGCGAGCCAGATCGGTTTTTATCTTTAACATAGTTAAATATTTTTGTACATGCATTATGTACCCTGTACAGATCACCATAGTTTGATTATATTTATATATACCTGATGAAGATTATGGGATAGTTGAAAACTGGTCCAATTATTTTTGAAGCAGCCAATCGATAAACTAGTTCGATTGACCTAAAAACATGAAATATTTATTATTAATAATACTACTTGCAACATTTATTCAATATTTACAAACGTTATAAAAATCTCGCATAAGATTTTCATCGAATTCCCAATCAGATAGAAGATTCTAATATTAAATATGCTATCCTCGGACCAACGTACTTTTCCACACCTAACGATCCATTGTTGTCTGCTTTCTTCTTATCTTCTGTTGTACATTAAATTACACCGCGATATATCATACATATTAATAAGATTATAAAGTCCCATAGTATGAAACCGCGCGTTACGTAAATCCGAAAAGCCCAGGCGTTCATTGTAAACGTGTTTCGCGAACAGTCCGATTCTGTTTCCACGAGGAAAGCTATAACTGTGGCTTAAGTTCTCTATCCAAAGTTACATCAATGAAATCGTCACGGCGTTTCCTCAGGACCAGTGCCAAGAGCTAATTTCCATGCGAGCAAAAGTTATGCAACAAAGCCAGTAACGTTTCCCAGAACTTCGAACGACCCATTTTCGGTGCAGAACACGCAGCTTGGAGAAGGAATGAAATTAGGAAAATTACGATAGCGGTGGAAACATGCAAACTGGTCCCTGAGACTTGATCCACTTTTCTATCATCGTACAATACATTTTTTTTTTTCTTTTACAAGGTTAATAATGTCTTAATTAATTGTAGCAGCACGAGTATTTACATTTATTATGTTTAAAAAACTTGTAAAATTAAATCGCCAGGATAGAATGTGAGATAAAGTAATGAATACCGATTATACTGGCAGTAGTTTTATTTAAATTATTAGGTTTGTAATATTGTAAGTTTCTTTATTTTTACCAAATATTCAATTGGTACTTTTCCCTTTTATAAATCTTTCTTATTTTTGTCTTACGCATCGTTTCTGGTTCTTAAAAAAAAAAGTATAATATTGTGCCGTGAAAATGATAAAAACAAATCTACCAAAATATTTTATAAAAAATGATTCTACCCGACTAATTGTGTCTCAACTAATTTTAATAATACAGGTACCTGTATCACATTAATGGTATCTATGTCATTACACAAAAATGCTATTATTTGAAGAGTTCTTAAAATAACAATCTTGTAACGAAATATGTCACGCTTCATTTATAAACAAAAAATTATATTTATATTTTACACAAAATTCTAATTAAAAATCCAACTAACTACCACATGAAATTTAGATGAACTTGTATAATCATACATTGTGGGTAAATATTACAAATATTAAAATTCATGTGTATATTAGGTTGTCCCGAAAGTTTCTTTCGTTTTATTAATAATTAATATATACACAATATTTAATGTTTTATGTTACATTACTGAATTGTGTACGATTCATTTCGCTTCATTACTGTCACGGCATCAATGTCTAAGAAATTAGATTGTCTATTTATATAAACACTGCCACAGAAAATAATTGAATGCAACTCACGAAAGAAACTTTTGGGACAACCTAATACATTGAAAATGTCCAATTTAATTGTATCTAGTGAACCACAAAACAACTCTGTCCCTCTCCCCTCTAAAAATGTTGATCTATTATCCCATAAATTGTATTGCTTAAAATTCTATCTTCTAAAAAGAAAAAGAACTAAAGAGATACAAAAATTTAGAAAGCTCGGTTTGCAACATCCATTTCATTTTTATTTCACGGAGCAGACGAGTTTGGTTTCCAAGAATCTCGTGCAGGTTCGTGGTTCGTTACGTTTGATCGACAGAACTCGTGCAGTTTTCAGCCAATAGAAATTACTCTGAATTCGAGAAGTTAACCGGTGCGCGCGACTCAGACAGCACTCGAAATCTGGGGCAAGTTTAACGAGAGCCCCGCAAAGAGCGAAGTTACCCATTTTTTTCCCCACGATAGTACGGGTCGAGTGGCACTCTTGGGTGGCTTTGCACCGTCGAATCGAGAAACGCCACTTCGAGCGCGTTAAACCGACCCAACGAATGTCTCTGCTAAACGAACAAATTTCCTTGGCATCGTTGACGTTTAGATGAAACGCGTGAAAAGGAAGCTTGCTGCGCAGGTAAAAGCACTGGCAAACGGGACGTTTGATAAATAGCAGAGCAGCATTTTACTTTGCTGAGTTTGATTATGTTACATATCAGGGAATTAATTATTTTGTTTGATATTAATTCGTTAGAATTAATGAATTTGTGGAGGGGTAATTTCAAATGGATCTTGTGGCAATGATACGTTGGATCATTGGATAGTTTAATCAGGAATACGAGAAGCTAATTTAGAAATTATCGATGAAATTGGAATGATAGTCTGACACGAGAGTTGCTAGTAACATAAACATCTACGGTTGCGATATGTAGCGGAAGTAAAGAGGTATATCGGAATAAACTGAAGCGTATATATTGAAATAATTGTGCGAAGTCATGAATGAAATTAAATTTAATTCTTAAAAAAAAAAATTGTATGAAACTTCTGTACGAGATATTGAATATGAATTGTGGAAAATTAATTAAAAATATTCTTCATGTCTATTAAAGAGAAATATTAATAATATACAGCAAAATCAAGAAATATTCAACACTATAAAAAATATGCATACTCTGGCATACTCTGCTCTCTGCAAGGCATTTCTACTTAATAAATTAAATATATTAATATACTCAAACTGGAATTTCAGCGCCATAATTTGTAGAGGTAGGCATAGCGTCCATGTGAACAACCGTGAGTGTGGATGGAGGAATTCGAAATACGGTTTAACGAGCTTCAAGCCTCTCTTGTTCCTCGGGAAGGAGACAATTTCGCGAAGGCTAATTTTCACCAGGGGCAAAATTTGCACGAGGATCAATGACGGAACCATTCAAGGAATTTCCTAATTGATTCCCTGGGATTTACGGACCTTGCTCGGCTGCAAAAATCGATCGATAAAGGCCATCGTATACTTCATTTCTCATATGAGATGTTCACAAAGAAACTTTCGAATAATTTTCTCTCACTTTTCTAGCAAATTACAAAAATCAATTCCTTAAGAACCATGCAGGGGAGACAGAGGCTGGAAACGATTTATAACTGATAGCCCGAGGATTGTTTGTTACTTTTGTTACAGGTTCCATAAATAAAATATCGCAATTGGTATTGTACTTTTAAATTTAACAATAAAGTATAATCATATATATGATAACATTGTATTTAAAGTAATTTCTAAAATTCAACGTAGCTTAAATTTAGAAAAATAATAATTACCCCGAGTAAGAACGGTTTTGTCACCCATAAAATAGTTCTTCCTAAAAATCAAATTTTTCCAATTCTTACTTCAATTCTCCTCATATTTTACACAAACTGCAAGTTAAATATTCTCTCATTAACTTTTTGATAGTAAGAGCAATTCCTAAAAGATATTTGAATAAAGTACAATAAAAATCTAACAAAAAATTATTCGAAAGCTTCGTTATCCACGAAATGGATCACAAGCATACCAAACAACCCCTCGACCAAATTTATCACTGTAAAATTCAAGTATCCGAAAGCATTAAAAGCAAAACCACACACGGGAATGCAACAGGAAATACTATTAGGTCTAACGGAAAGTTTCGTCCGTTCCGATCACAAGTTTTTAACAAGTACGAGCATATTCGTTAAAAACGATATACGAATTGCAATCATGCTGGCAAAGTGTCATAAATAATGATAAAAATGATATTATTCGATAAAATTTATTCGAGGTATAAGAAATTTATTATTATTTTGTGTTATTCTAAAAACGGACAGAACTTTCCGGTAGACCGAATATAATTTGTTATCAATAGACTGCGGATTTGTATGCAAAATAAAATCTTGGCAAACGTACCTACAAAAATTGATCCGAAATAGGAATTTATTTTACCCTACGAATATTATAATATGAACTTCGCTCTCAACATTTTGTAGTTTCTTGCACATTCGAACTTCCTATAAATGCATAAAAAATCCCCAGTTTAGTTATCAAGCTTTGTTTTCGATGGACATCCATAAATGCAAAAAGTCATCGCCAGAAGATTGGAGCGAGGCGAAAAGAAGTACGACACGGTAAGTCGCGTGCTGATGGAAAATTGGCTCGAAGGACAAGGACGGTGTACTATGCACTTATAATACAGGGAAAAATACAACAAAACCAGGACAGCCCGCTGCCGTGGCCGAGTCGTGGAAAAAGAGTCGTGGAAACGAGTCTGGAGGTTGGTCGCGTGTCGAGCGTGTGCGAGCGGAAACACGCTGATCCGTTCGTTTGCCTTGGTAAACGGCAGCTGCAGCTCGAATCGCGGCTGATGTTTTGTCCGATGCGAAGTAACAATTACGGAAAGGGCAACGAAAGTTTCGGACATACTCGCGAAGCTAGACTATTTTTGAGAATCGTGCTAATATTGCGGAAAATATTCTTTTAATCACGATTGTCGATGAGCCCTTTAGAATTTCGTTCGTTTTCGTTCTCAATAGCCGTGATTGTCCTAAACTCGGAGAATTCAAGGGTGACGCACATCAAAAAGGTCCCACTTGGCGAAAGTGTCGACTCTCGCTGGGTTCCACGGCACAGGTCAAGCTGTCGCCACCTGAGCCCATTGGTGTCCCGTAAATAGGCGACCACTCACCAGAGATGGGCAAAACCCTAGGCTTCGAATAAATTTGAAGTTTGCCGATGTGTTCGTCTCGTTTCCTTCGTTGGAAAATGTTCAAAAGAGGAAACGAGACAAATATATCGACAAACTTCGGATTTATTCGAAGCCTAGGGTTTTGCCCACCACTGCCACTCACCCTCTTCTCAAAAACGTTTCAAAGACGTTACAAAGACGGCGGGTGTGAGCCTGAAGACACGCTAATTAGGCCTCGTCGAATTCCAATCAGCGTGTCTCATTGACTTACGAGGGTGGCAACCGATCGAAGGCGTGACGTTCCGAGCCATCTTCGGTTGTCACCCCACACGAAAGGCGAGAACTCTCGAAACATCTATCGAAATTTCACAATCGTACAAAATAGTCAAGTACGTTAGAATCGAGTAATAAACCACGTCCAAACCAGTCACGTAAAGTTAAGTTGACGCGTGACGTTCCGAATTCATAGCGTCTCTAGAATTAGGGCAATGGACTCTTGACAACCCCAAAGATTCTAAGTAAAGAATCGCGCTGTGGACGGAATAGCTGTGTATGAGCATTACTGAATAATTCACCAACAATCCTGCGCGAATTGGTCGGGCACAAACACATTTCGATCGCAATAGGGCAATAGCATTTAGCAATCTGTGGGTAAAGCAAGGATGCTTTCGGCGCGAACAGATTTAGAGCTAGGCGATTACGAAGATTCTCCTTTTTTAAAATTAATCCTTTACTTTGTTACAGAAGTTTGCATCGAGTCGCGGCCGTCAGTCGCAAAGATTTCTTAAGAACTCTCAGAGTCCGTTCTTTCTAGGAAAAAAAAAAGGAAAGCACTTCGTCCGTTTGCTGCAACGCTCTGAAAAGTGGCTGTTTGTTAGAAGTTTAACGAACAAAAAGACTGTGGCCAATACGGCCCCAGCGTTCTGTTCTTTCCATGCCTGAACTGCTATGCGTTTTCGCAGCGGTGCTCTTCGCGAAACCTTAGCGCAAATTAGTTGCAAGAATCACTCCGACCGAGCAATTACCTAGGACAATTTCACTGCGTTCCGTCACGGAATCTTATTCGTTTCACGTCTCATAAAATTTCATTAGTCGTCTTCAGATATTATTTCTTAAAGATGAAATTACTGCGTCTAATGGTCTTGTTTCTTTTTACGACGACGAATGTTATAGAAATCAGCAATTTTTGTTATTATTTAATAATATTCAATCAATAATATTCGTTTAAAACAACGAAATTATAGTTCTGAACAAATTAGAAATATTAACTAAATCTTGCACTTTTTCAACTAATTTGAATATAATTCTATTTACTTTCAGCAATACATAGATATTTTTATTGACTAAGCACTTTATATACCCTATTGAAAATGTAAAATATTAATAAATACTCAGAGTATGCATTTTCCTTTCATCTTTTTATAATAATAATGTGATCTAAAGCTATTCAATTACCTTTACGAGTCTAATCAAATATATATTAACGTTTTAACCCGATGACAATGAAAACTATGTAACAAAGTACTTGAGAACCTATTATTTCAATTTAGAGGAAACTAGTTTAGAGGACAATAAAGGTATTCAATTCACACGCTGAATTATTTTTGTTGAAATTAGACGATAGAACGTTTTAACCACAGCTGTTCCCTAGGCTAATTTATTCATAAATACGAATAAAGGCAGTCGAACCTTCGATTATCGAGGGAACGCACTGATGCGTTCTCGCGGAACAATCCCATTTATAATTAGCGTAAGCACCAGACATCGTTTCTGGTGTTGAATAAAATTAGTAATTCATTCGTATTCAGTTTCACAGCTGATCGATTGATATCTTTACCTTTGTCGTGTTGCTCCATCGTTATTTCTGGCGGAAAACACCTGGGTAAGGACAGCGATTTCAACTTACCTGTAACGGAGAAAAAGGAATAAATTAATGATTTCCATGAACTCTACAGTCTATGCAACTATATCTATAGAACGTCTATATTTAATTCGCATTTGGAATATTAACGAAGAGCCCCTGTCGATAGAAAAATTTATTTTAAATAAATTATTCGATTCATTGCGAAGTATTTGTATTTTAATTTGTGTTGAAAATTTTGTTACATGAATCACACGTAATGAAATAATACCGATTGTAAACACCAGTAAAACAGATGATAATTGAGAGATTAAATGATTTAGAGAACGAATGAAAGCTTTCTAATGAAAGAAAATGTTTATTCAATTAAATTTGTCAAGATATTGGAAAATATTTACTATACATACGATCCGTTTGAAATATTTTATCTCTCAATTTACCTATTTGATTTAATAAATTCATAAATAGAATAAATAAATTCAATAAATTCATAATTCATGAATACAAAAGGATATAAAACCATTCATCGACAGAAAGTTCCACATAATACGGAATCTTGAAAATCGTAGAAAAAATTGTATTATAATGTCTTTATTTCCATGCTTCCACTTACAACAATATGTAGTTAAATCGCGTTATTATTAAAAAGACATAAATTGCTTGCAACGAGGATTAAATTTACTCCATTCAATGTTATCGTAAGATTATCGAATATATTTGTTTGCAGCTTCTTTTTAATCGGACACCCTGTACATGTGTTGCGTGACTCTGGGCGATACATTTTCCTCTTGAATGAGTCGACGATAGAAAGGGTGGACCCCGAAATTAATGAAAGCGTTTTCATTGAACTCTACTCGGGTCGAGTGTGTGATATACTATCGGGTGACCGTCCAAGCAAGGGCAATCGTTCCAATTAAACCAATTTCGTCACCCCTCGATGGTTTTCAGGTACAGGATCGTCAAAAAATCAACAACGTCTCTATTTAAAGGCCCACCTTCGACGCTGCGTTGTTTTCATCGACATCGACTTGTCGACCTCGTGTTACTTTCTTATTGATGCGTATACGTGTATATAATAAACAATTCCACTCGAGTAATCGCTTGTTTTGGGGAGAGAAAAGTGTAATCTTCATTATCAATCTCTTACAAGCACGTTGCCGATGTTATTATTTTTTATTTTTCTTGTGATCCTCTTTGGTCGATTATAATAATTACGTAATCTTACATTGGGCGAGGCATTTAAAACAGGCCACCTGAATAATTCGCTTATTTTTAACGATAGAAAAGAAAGTCTCAAACAAAAGTTGTTTGATTTCGAAGGGGGAAGTAACGTGATTCCAATAACTTTTTTATCGATGGAAGCGTAGAGGAGATATGAAGGTCGACTCTGTTTTTTAAAATAGAATTATTATAGTCCCTTATACACATTCTGATAGACAGTTTCAAGACGAATACAATGATCTATAGTTGAAGGTCAATTGAAGTTTACACAGATTGACTGTAACCGATAATAAATTGTTTCAAGGCACGATTCAAATATATTTCATTAATTTTCTTATTTGTGTATTTACTGCTATAGAAGGTTTACCAAAGAAGGTTCGAATCATTATAGTCAAAATTGTTATACATTACTAGACTGTGGATTTTTATGCAAAATAAAATCTTGGCAAACGTGCCTACAAAAATTGATCCGAAATAGGAATTTATTTTACTCTGCAAATATTATAATACGAACTTCTTGCACATTCAAATTTCCTATAAATGCATAAAAATCCGCAGTTTATGCATTACGTATACATCATTATCTCAATAAAATACTTGAAATATTGAAGCATTTAATTACTTAATTTTTTTCAGGGCAAGCACCAACCACCATTATCATAAAATAATTAATTTTCTCTTCCCTGTGCTTTCTTTTTTTTTTTTTTATCGATTTCTGTACGATGTTGCGAAGCAATCGTTACGATTCGCACCGATGAAAAAAATTCCAAAGGATAATCCAGTTAATCCTATCGCTACCTGAGACGAGAAGTGCACACGGTCGAGCAACGATGCACTCGTGTGAACGATGCAACCGCACGAGGCTAGCGCAGGATTACGTGAAACAATTAAGCTGCTCCGATGGCTCCGATCTTTATCGCGTTGATCGCATAATTCGCGGTTTTCGTCCTGAACAATTAAGCAGCCGTCACCTCGAAACACGTCTGCTCGTAAATTATTTCGCCAATTAACGAAGAAACGTTCATTAGACCGGATATTAATTGAACTGTTATCGGGCGCGGGGAATTGGTTAACGATCTACTTAATTGCACGCTTTGTTCTACCGTGTGTATACATATAATTATCGCCATCTCAAAATGCGAAGAGAAATTCCCCCTTGGGTACTTATTATTTTGGTAGCTAGCGGATTAATTAAACTTGACAACATATGTCAATGTAAAGGTCATCGGAGCTGCCTCCACTAAACGTAAGGTTTACCTTTGAATTAATTACAAAGTTTTATAGTGGTAACAAAATTCAAGCATTTCTCATGAATTTCGTTGAAGAAATTTCACAAGGTTTGCACATGATAGTTTCTTCCAATTACGTTTAATAACGTAACAAACTCAGCTACTTATTTCAACGATGTATTAATTGTTTCCGACTGTATAAACAATCGAGAAATAATTTCTTTCCTGAAAGATAAATTAAAATTCACACGATAGGAGTTAATAATCGCGATTACTTTGTTTCAAGATGAAGTATCTATTGCGTTGAATTAAACGTTTGAATTACACTTTGCCAGATCAAACGCAAGGAAGAAAAGTCAACTATCCATTTCAGTGAGTGCTTTTAATCGAGAGGAAACGTCGGATGCGCCAGCGGTATTCATAAATCGCTATAGATAGCACCGTTAATGGCACCCGGTGTCACCCACGTGAAATTCAACGCTTATTTGCTAACAACGCTGACACCGAAGGAAAATGAGGTCGCCGGTAATTAATTCACCTTTGACTTTTGCCCACGACGTGTGCGCACGATTCGTCGATTCATCTGGCCCAAAACTGATTTTCATTGCGGCGTGCCAGCCGACTGTTGTTTACCATTCGTTCGAATTACTGTTTGTAATCTCGATTTAGATATTCATCGCGTTGGGTACGTGGAAATTTATTCAAATAGATAACGATGTTCGCTAGGAGTAATTAATACTAAATTGTTATGCGGGAATGTGAAACAAAAGAGAATTTCTGTAAAAATTGGCGTTGTTTTATTTTTAAAACTAATTTCTGGATAACAATGTAGTTTGAATTAGGGCTGGTGTCTCCTTAAATTTTCCAGAGACTAAATTGATATTTTATTTGGATCTTCTCAATCTGAATCTTTATACGTTTATTATTAAACGATTGAAGATGAAGCATTAAATAAACCAGTGTACTTGAAGAATACGATTTTAATTCTTACTTCAGTTTTAAATCATTATTCAAACCAACTTTCTAATTTAAAATTAGAACTTAATTTTGAAGTATTCCTTATATTAGTGGAATTTCTATTAATAATCGTTGAGTATTGCGTGAGAATTTTTTAAAATAATTCGATTATGCATGAATGTCAACAAGCATGTTACTCAGAGTCGTTTAAAATGTACATAAATAATTTCTGATGGGATTAAGATAGAATTGTAGTAATCTTTTCTTTTCATTAAATCCTTCATTAAATTAATTTCATATTAAAATTTTTATACGGTGTCTATCGTTCCTCTGAAGCTCACCAAAATTGTAATCATTTGAAAAATTATCCAATATATAGTATGTATGTAATTTGGTAGTCGGACCGAGCACTCTGTTTCTATGGACCATTGTACTCGGATTTAATTAAAATATTTTCAAAACAATACGATAAATAGTATATCGAAAATTACCTTTTATACGCAGTAACAAAATAATAAATGGATAATATACCAAATAAAGCGATTTATTAAACTAGATCTGACAATAATTTAAGATAAATCGCTTATAATTATCAATAGTTACTGCGAATTTAAATTTGCACGTAATAAAAGGTATAATCACGAGTGATAAAAGGAAATAAATACCTTCTAACAATACTCATTCCCCTGACAGGAGAACAAATGGAATAGAAATGGAAGAAACGGTGGTCGATCGAGTCGAGAGTTGCAAATAATTTCGCAAAAGCGTGGGAAAGAGAAGAACGAGGAAGAATAAGTTGGAGTGAAAAATCGTGAACAATGTTTTCTCGTTAAAAACGAACGAAACAGTTCCCGGGGTGAGAGAAGCCGCTTCTTTTTTTGCTCCTAGATCGGGAATTAACGTGCAGCTCTCGGTCATTGTTTCGCATTCTCCTCAGCTCGCAACAGTGCCATTTTTGCGTAATCCGGTGAAAGCTGCATTCACCTCGAGTCTCCTCTAATTTCCACAGGGCCGATCTACTTCCTTCGATTCACATTTACGCGCAATTTTACCTAAAGAAGTTGCAGAGTGTACTTCTCGAAGCTTGGAATTGCTCGAGACAGTAGGATAGTACCAAATATGGACTAACATTTATTTTTCTATCAACTCAATTGTTAGTAGTACATTGTTCGTTATTCGTGAGAACGGACTATGAATATTAATTATTTTTCATTAACTTCTTAGATTTTCAATTATTATATTTGACATGAAGTTCTACCGGACTCAATGTATACAATTAAATCCAATAAATATAACGTATATGATATGGAAACATTTTCTTTGTACATTTGTTATTTTGTATTTTGTGAGGTGTAACATTTTATTTATAATTCTTTATATTTTATTTCAGAAATATTTTTTCCAATTTTACGTGTCACATTTCTAGTCTAGAAATTTGAGAAAATAAAATAATAATTAATCTTGAAGAAGGCCTATTGAAAATCATTGTATTTAAAAAAAAAACAATAATGTCCTATAAACTGTGTAATTGTCATTGAAATACTTCTTAAATTACATGATTGTAAATTTTTAACGAAATTTGAAGTTATTTTTGATACATTTCAACAATGTTGCCATCGATAAATAATGCAGCAGACTCCGATTAGCAATGGCTAATATTAAACTGGAACGAATACGCGCGAAGATCTATAATTTAAATGAAACCAATGATAATATGGAAATGAAGTTTGGAAGAAAAGTAAAAGAGCGAAAATGATAACGAGAATTCTGCAAACATTTCAAAATACTACCGAGTATCGATACATACAATTATTCTCTACTGTCTTTACGCATACGTAAATGCTAGGAGATACGAAAATAGGTCGACGATAACTTCCGTCGATATAGTTTCCTAAAGAAACTTTACCAAAAGCCATTCGTTTACTGGGTCACAGAAATTTTTAGAACCACCCTGATTTAACGTCCCCAAACTAGTCCAAAAATAGAGGAATATACCAAAGGTTGTGCCTCGAGTGAAAACGTCAGAGTAAAGATCAACCTAAGCTGATAAGAAATTCTAAAAGAAAGTTGTACATAGATGTACACGAAAATTTGTGAATAAATAACATTGACGAAGTTATGTATAAAAATAGTGTTTTTATTTTAAGTAAAAATATAAGAGTAATAATTATTTTCACTGCTACATTTCTCAATGAAATTTATGGATATATCTGCAACTGGACAGTATCAATGAAAGTAGCACATTTTGTGCTGAGCATGTAATTCATCACTTTAATCTACGAGTTGACATGTCTTTGGTTGTGTTGAATGGAAACACTCGTAACTAGTTCCGTTGGTCTATTTCTAGATCTATTAAGAAATTCAAGCAATGTATTAATAACATCGTTGGTTGAGAACTGGAAACATTTCACGCGATCCCTTTATGATCATAAGACATAAAAAAGAATATAGAGATATTAGTAGTAACTGATTTCTGCTTTATTACCTTGAAATTAATTTTAAAACATGTTTTAAAAATAGATGTAAATAGGTGCACTAGATCCATTAGATAGCATATTTGAGAGGTTTTCGAAATTTTCTTGCAAGTTTTGATACAACGGACTTCAGCATAGACTGTATTTGATTAAGTTAGTTTCGTAAACGGAACACGTGGAAACCTTCGTACATGATTTACGATCCGTAAGAAGGTTTCCACGTGTTCCATCCAGACGAATTTTTTTCTTTGGTGGAAGAAATTGTGGCAAAATGACTGTACATCAGTTTACTACAATGTTATGTTTTCAAAAATTTACAAAATAGTTCACATGAACATTATTTAATCATATAATGAATTTTTTAACCTGTGCGCTAAACTACTGAAATAAAAATTCTTTATTCCTAACAATGTTTATTTTTTCTATATACTGTATTTTTTTAATTTGTAACTATAGAAAATTTTTGTAATACGTCCACGTTTCAACAATCATATGCGATGTACATTTTTTCGTGCCATGCATATTTTGGTTGTTATAAAGGTGCACAAGTTGCGTGGACCACCTGTACTGTATATGTAAATGTTTATGTAATATGTACACTCGGTGTTTCCTTAAATTTCAGCACATATTATAGAATCATAAAGCGAAAACAATAGTATAATTTGTATATAATACATATAAAAATCATTAATTTAACAATACTTACATTTAACCCGTATTAAAGATAACACTAGCAAAATTACTACCAATCGGAGATTTAAAAAATCACAACCTTTTGTGCATGACATAAATCTACATTAATCTTTATTAATGAAACAATTTGAAGTACCTACTACATTTGCAAATTTGTTATTTTGTATTTTGTGAGGTTTAACATTCTATTTATAATTTTACTTTATATTTTACTTCAGAAATATTTTTTCCAATTTTACGTGTCACATTTTTAGTTTAGAAATATGAGCAAATAAAATAATAATTGATCTTGAAGAAGGCCTATTGAAAATCATTGTATTTAAAAAGAAAAAAAACAATAATATCCTATAAACTGTGTGATTGTCATTGAAATTATACTACATTCGATTGTACATACATACATTGCAATACTACATTTGCAACACGTATTTATGTAACGCATAACCGGTGTTTTCTTCAACTTTAACACCCAGAGCGATATCGTCACGAATACCAAACGAACAAAAATTGGCCAGTAAAACAGTTGAATGTCACAGCAATCGCGAATGCATATCTCCATCCTGAGTCTCTATCTATCATCCATTAAATTTTCATCCGACGCGACCTTTTCAGAGAAGAAATTCCCGCGAAAGAGCCAATTCGTAACGCGGAAGAGCATCGCAAGGACAACTTTGCCCGCCATCGACGTTTGGAATTACTTTGAAACGAAACGGAATATAGGTCGACGTTTTACACACTACCCTGCTTGAATACCAATGCACCAGCTGCAACGGGAGGAATTCCTCCTGTATCTCCCGCAGAATGCAGGAAAGATTCCTCTTCTTACTTCTTCCCAACGCTCGCCATGGATCCCGTATTGCAGTTTCTCGTTGCACCAATTTTTCCATCCCTTTCCCGCCGATCGTGACGCGTAAAAATATCGCTGGCCAGCTTCCAAAAGCACGATCCTCGCGCGTAAACATCAGGGTTGGGCAAAATTCTTCACCAAATACAAATTTCGAGTAACGAATAATACACGAAGAATTGGCAGCGGATTGAATTCGTTTGGTATTAATAAAAATATAATTCTGGATGCTCGAGCTGGACACTAGGTGTATAAGCTTTTTTACGTTTGTAAAGGATTTTGTGAGATATTTTAATTTGAACTTGGTACATTGGATATATTTAATTCAAATAGATTTGATGTTACGTCCCACACTTTAGAGCCCCTTCAGTTATGCGAGAATTTGTTATTTTATATTAAAATATTTACTACGATTTAAATAGACTCGACGTTTCGTTTCATATTTTACGATCTCTTTAGTCTCGTTGGTTTTGGTGAGGTTAGTGTGCGATGTGTAAAGGTCAAAAAGTATGTCCTAATATTAATTGTTACTTTTATTTGCTATTTTTATTTTCAAATAGTATTTGTATATTTTCATATTATACGAGTTTTTAAGTACAAGTATTTGTTTTCAAACTACATCCACTTGAAGGCGTTCAACTTTTTTATGGAACCAAATGTTGTTAAGTCCCCTGAGAATTAGAAACATAATATTATTCTGAAAAGTTCAATAATTAATATTTATCAAACGAATTTGTTAATGTGCTTCTTAAAAATGTTTCCATTTTAACCAAATACCGTTAAATTTAAATGTAAATTTTGGAGTCATTAACGACTGTACAAACATTAATAATGGATTGACTAAACCATAAGTCTTATATATCATTGAGAATTTTGAAAATGAAAAAATGAAATTATCAATATTAAATATCATTTTTTTCGGACAAATTTTGTTACTTTGGAATGGTTTGAACTTTGCCGTTTTCCTCCTTTTTCCTCAGCTCGATATGGGTCGCCGAGACGCTGCCAAATATGGGTCGTCGAGACGTTGTGTATTCGTGAAACTTTTCCAATTTATTTACGATGTTTGTTGTTTTCCTTCGGAGATAAAATTTTATTTGATTCGGAAGAGATATCCGGATACGAAGGACAGACCTGACTTCAATTTTTATGGAGAAATATTTTCTTCTTCAAACACTGTGCAAAATACAAAAATGAAATATCACAATAAATGTAAAATTGTCTGTTTCAATAATTAAATTTGTCAGTGAGGCATTTCACTTTTCTGTAACTTTGATATGGTATTTAAATTATATTTTCGCTAAAAGTATTTCTGTTTTGTACATATTCCCAATATTTCTTTTATTAATAATATTTCAATCATTTTGTTCAAACTGTAGGACACGTGATTATATTAAAAAATATTAATATAAGTAGAAGTAATTAAAACCTCGGTTAGTTTTTAGTTTTGTTCTTAAATATTTTATATTCAACCAAACCCTTTAAGATGTGAGAGCAACTATAATATTCGTTCATAGGTACTTAGAATGTAATTTAGATATTTAGTGTAACATGGATTAATTATTACCTTCTTAAGATACAAACTCACAAAGCGTATAAATACTACACAAATGTCGGAAAATCGTTAAACTTTTAATTTTTAGAAATGTCGACAATTGCGTTAGTTAAACTTATGCTTACGATAAGACACTTACACTCCCCAAGCAGATGGTCGGGATCGTGTTCTATCAACGTTGACATTTCAGGATCCATAGTATGTCTCTGTCGCGACCCTCTTGCCGGAAGGGTGGAAACCCTTCCTAGCAACGGTGCTATATAAACATCATTATCATTTCATTATAACAATTTTCACAGAGCAGTTAAAGAACAATAAAGGCATTGGCCAAGCAAAGTTATGAAAGAACGAAAAAAGAAAAAATGCGAGTACTGTAAAGCGATGGAAGCCACGAAGAATGTTTAGAAGCATTCTCAAAAGAAGGAAGGAAGCAGCTAAAATTATCAACGAAATTTGTTATCATTACATAACGAATTGCAAACGCTCAAGAAATTAGTAACAGAGAATTATTTTGTTGAGATTCTAATAATTTACTATTTTAAATGTGGAGAGTTACAGTGGTCCTTCTTCGAACTTCAACAACAAACAAAAGTACTTTGTCCACCATAAAAGGACCAAAGAAAACGGTCACCAAAAATCTAGTTACTAGAATTAAAAAATGATTCTCTTCTTGTGGGAGTTGGCTTTAAAAAATGATTAACCCTTAAACAAATTGTTACCGTTTTCTCAAATTTAGAACACCACTGTTACTGTCTCAGATAAGAGCCGCAAGACACGGAAACGCGTCCGTAAGCCTATCTGTTTCGCGCTCTGCGAATCATCGTGAATGCAACTGCGTCTAGTTCGACTGTATCCACATGGAACTCACACAGCTAACGGTCCATTCATTTCCACAACAATAATCGCAGCGCTCACTCTGATTGAATTCGCGTCCATTCTCATCGCATTACTGTTATTTCCATCTGCATCGCGCTGTGAGAAGCAGTCTCGTCGACTTTGTATTCTAATTGGCAGCCGTCTTTTGTTCGATTTACGTATTTGTACTTAGAAAGCACACTCGCGTTTTTCTTTCATCTTTACTTATCAGACTTTAATCAGATTTCAATCGATACGTTTGTTGAACGTTTCGTAATTGTTCCACGTGATAAGGGAATCGTTGAAGAAATTGGGAATGAGTGTTTCGAAAAATATAAATGTAATTGTTGGACTCCACAGAGTGGTATCTAATTTGTTGGAGAATTAACACATAACAAAATTCATTGTTTTTCTTGCTGTCATTCATCCAAAAAAATTAATAAAATTAACAAGCACTTAGATAAGTGAAAGGAATAAAGAAGGTTTTTCTTCTTTAAGATTATTTCATTTTATCAATTTTTTATAGTTCATCCACAATATATACAACTACTATCTCTTTTATGTACATACAGGACAACATAAAAATAAAATTTCTACAGAATGATTGCAACATAAAATTTGTCTAAACCAAGACTTTAGAAGATACGAACACTTAATCTAGCAATAGTATGATCGAACACGAGTACATAAATGAATTCAAAGCTTAACTCTTGAATGTGACACACAAAAGAAAGAAACGAGTCGTTAAACTAATTCTCCGAAAGCATGTATCGAGTTCAAATAGAAATTCCACATGCAACGCGACGAAATTAACTACCTAAGAGGTTGTTTCAAGATTTCACGTGCGGAGCATCACGATCACCAATACTAAATTTCCCATGCAGAGGCGATAAAGTCGTCTTTCATTTAATCGCTCGGCACGTTCAGCGGCTTACTAAATATCCGCTCCCGTAACTTCCCAAGACGCGTCGAGACCCTTTCGATTCCTCTCCAACGAGCTAACTGGAGATATTGCATTTACATCCATTTACCTATTTCTGCAAATTTAATCCCCAATACAACTAATAATAATAAGTATTACTTAATAAGTACTACAATTTTCTTTATTACTTATTATTTATTCAATTAAATTCCATTAATAAATGCTCAAAATCTAATAATGTAATTTTCTTTACGCTTTATCACCGATTACAGAGAACAACGACTTTTCAATATTATTATTTAATTCATGGTTAGACTAATTATTGTACGAGAAATTCCTAGGTCTTGCGATAGTTTAACAATTATAAAGATATAGCATAAATTAAGAGCTGTAATTTTTGTATATTTAGCTTGTAGTAGCAAACATAAAGCAATATAAAAATATAAAAAGGGGCGTAAAGGTAAATTATTGTAAATTATTGAAATTACTAGCAAATTATTAAAATAATGCACTCAACATAGCGCAACAAGAACTTCAAAAATCCACTCTTCTCAAATAAATATAAAATAGCTCTAATTAAACTCGCGTCGTCGTTAAACCTTCGAAATAAAAGAATTGCCTATACAGGGTGTCCCAAAACTCGGGGAGGAGTCGGAAATGGGGGGTAGCTGAGACGATTCTGAACAACAATTTCCTTTGCAAAAATGTCGGATGGGGCTTCGTTAAGGAGATATTAAGCGAAAACCCCGACCAATCAGAGCGCGCGTAGACCGTTCGAGCGGCCGCGGTAGCGTAGGCTACGCGCTGGCGGCCGCGCTTGCACGCGAACAAGTGACTCGACGTGCATCGAAGCATCGACCTAGCGCGTAGCCTTCGCTACCGCGGCCGCTCCAACGGTCTACGCGCGCTCTGATTGGTCGGGGTTTTCGCTTAATATCTCCTTAACGAAGCCCCATCCGACATTTTTGCAAAGGAAATTGTTGTTCAGAATCGTCTCAGCTACCCCCCATTTCCGGCTCCTCCCCGAGTTTTGGGACACCCTGTATATTACTCCCAGGATCTAAATCAGCTACAAACCTACAACAAGTTAGAAGTTTGTCCATGATTATAGAGGTGATTTCACAACTGAATTCGGCTCGTTTCTCGCTCGTTTAAAGAGAGCCGTTTGAATACGTCGAGGAGAAAGGCGAAAAAGAAATAGGAAAAAAGGAAAGGGTGAACAAAGGCGCGGCACGTAACGAGGAAAGACCATCAACGATGTAACTACCATGTACTTCCTGTGAGGAGCGTACTCCCGCTGGCCGTACAAGGAGGTTGAGTCATGCGACAACGTAGGAGGAGCAAGATGGACCTAGCCCACTGTCCGATAAGACAATTCCGTCGCCAGTAACACGGCTCTCGACAGTTCTCTTCCTGGGATTTATATTAATAATTCCACTCGGTCGAAAGTATTCCACGATGGACAGGCAGGCTTGAACGTTGCACGAGATGCTTGGAAAATTGAATGAACGTTGCTCAATAATGGATTGGACTCGGTACATTCGCTGCACTCTATTCCTGTTTCGTTATTAATGGATAGTTTATTTTGGTATGATATGGAATCTGGAGCGTAGTAGCTGCTTCAATTGCCGGCGAATATAAAGGGAAAAGAGTCTAATTTAGTTTTGGATGTATAATCAAGTAATTGCTGGTAGGCGGTGGTTGGGAAATAGATTCACACGAGTTGTTTAAATTGATTTGTCCGAATGGAATTTATTTCATTGTATAAAATTCTAAATAAGACTTCGAAATACTTTATTTTGGAACAAGGATCGATCAACATTAATGTATTTTAATGTCTAAAACGTAATTCAAGAGATTTTGATTCTACATAATAATAAACATGCTCTTGCCATTCTCTATTCCTATTTCGTTATTAATGAATAATAAACGTGCTCTTGTCATTCTCTATTCCTGTTTCGTTATTAATGGATAGTTCATTCTGATATGATAAGATTGTTGTATGATTACAACATTGTTGTAAGTGTACTTGGCTTCCGAATCTTTGACTACTTTTGCATTACCCATTATTGATCATTTTTAATTTGCATATAATTTCTGTACGTAGATATCAGACTATTAATTGAAATGATCTATGTGTATTACTTGCGTGTACAAAGTTGTTACATAAAAAAATTAGTTATACGAATACTTTTTTGGCCCGCTGTACGTAATAATTCAGCGTGGAGGTCGAAAGCGTCTGAAATTTCGTCTGGGTACCGTCGTCGAGGCAGATTCGACTCGTTTTTCCTCCTTTTTCGATTATCTCATCGTTCTTTGGCGTCTGCAACTCTTCCGTGAGCCAGACTACCTTTTGCAAACGACAGATGCCGAGACTGGAATGAGTGAGAGTCTAGTAATCGGTGGACCGAAAGAGAAGTCGAAGACGCAGAAAGGAAGGAACCAGAAGAAGAAACCTCGGATGAAACAAAGCGACCATTACTCTCGTCCCCCAGCTGGCAGGATGGGTCGTAAAGTCATTGATTGTTATTGTACTCCTTAGAGCTGGAGAAGATATTACGAACAATTCCAAATAAAAATTCTTGACTGACGAATGAATTAGATATTCGTGTGACGACGAAATGGTTGACGAGGTGAGTTTAAGATTTATTTTAAACGTTTAACCTTGACGACGTGAGATCAAAGGCTACGTCTTGAACGACTGAAATAAGACACGTTAAAATAATAAACTTTCACTCTGAAAATAAACGAATAAACTCGTTTCTTTAAATGAAAACGACGGCTGTAAGGTTCATATGAAGAGAATACAGAATTAAATTCCTCATGAATCAATTATCTAAGTTAAATTTTACGTTAAGATACGTAAAATACGTTTAAGATACGTTTGAAAATTAATTGAAATTAAAATAAAAGAAATAATTCAAAGTAAATGAACCTTTCGACCATATCAATCACTGGTCTTCTTCCAAGTAATTTCTACAAGAATTTAATACTCTCCTTAATTAAATTTATATAAAACGACTAACTTTCGATAAATTCGTGCTACTTTCCAGAAAAAATTCTGTTTTAATTAAACAGTGTACGACTTTCGAATTGCATAAAAGTAAACAAGAATTAACTGTTTTCACTTGGAACTTAATGAAATTCCTAAAACATTATACATACATAGTAAACAAATACTTGTGTGCTCATTTGCTTTGCTCAACTTTCAACTATATGTATACAATACCAAACATACTAGCATATAAATAAAAAAAAAAAACTATATTCAGCCTCAGAACCTATTCCTAGTTCGTTCTAAAATTATTGAGAACACAGCGACCAAATTATTTGAACAAAAAGACTAAATCGGCGAGCAACTTCGATACACCCGATAGGATAAAATGCGCATTCCCAGCGAGGCCTGATCTCGATTAGGTTCCCTAACGAGTGTCGCTAGCGTAATTCGTACGGTTCAAGCGAAAAGACCAAACGTGTAAGTACGAGTTTAATCGAGTACGAGGCGAGCGAGCTGTTGCAGTCGCAATTAAGCAAGCCTATATCCCCGTGGTTAAACTATACCCTGCGTAACTAAAGCACAAGACCTTAGGATCGCGTTACGCTGGCCAGCATTGTCTCCTTGTGTTACCAAAACGCCAAGTACCCGTGTCTCTACTCTAGGGTCGCCTTTCTCGTTTCTCCCATCTCAAACTTGCGCGAGATGTTCTGCAACTCGATCTTGTTTCGAAACGATTAACAACTTCGTTAAAAAAAAATATATAAGTTATACATATATGTATATATATATACATATATAATAAAACAGAATACCTAGTGCATATAAGATTTCCATGTATAGTAAAGTATAGTAAGTACTATCTTATTAAAAAAATGTTTTCATGATATTTTAATCATTAAAGAATTAACGATAAACGCATATATATTTTGTTAATATGGCATGTATATATTTTATATTGAGAAATTGTAAAATGAAATAGATGTATGGGCAGTAATTTTCTGATCACATTTAGACCAAGAACAAATTTTATATATATATTACATGTTAATACAATTTTTACTGTACATATTACATTGCAAGTAAAAACAATATGCGTACGTGCATGCCATATATACGTAGTATGTAAGTAGTACGTATATCAATTTAGAATATTAAATTTTATGACTTATTCTCTCTGTATAATTTTGAACTACGTTCCTTTGACAAAAATATTGTTAGCTAGGATGGTTTGTCCACGAGTAACAAACCTTATTATAAATGCCAAAATAAATGTTTAAATGTGTCTGACAATTCCAAATGCTAAACTTGAACGATTCGACAATCGTCAACTATGAAACTTGTGCTCTGATAGAATATCATCCGCTCGATATTCTGAACGAAACATTTTCAACAATATTTTCTGCTGGATCACCCTGTATAACCGAACATGGCCACACTTCCAGCTTGGCCCAGTTGGACAACGATTTCGGAACGGAATCGCGGCCGACAGTGATTTTTAATTAAATATACGGACGTTTCAATTAAAATCCTCCGGTGTCGGCGTTTCTCGCGACGCTTTCCGCCCCTCTTCTCCCTCCCAACCCCGTGGTCCAACCCTTTGAAACTGCCTTCCGATTCATCATCTCTCGTCTCCGTTCAACGAGCACGCACTTTGATTGCTGTTTCTCGCGTTCCGATCCGTTTCACCTCTCGTTCAATGTTTCAGCAGATGTCGCCAGACCCAGATTCACCCTTTTTACTTCCATCGCGTGAAAATTACATCTCTGGCACCGCCGGTTACAACGTCGAAAAGTCCGGGGGAGGGAAACAAGGGGAAATGGAAATTTTCACGGGCGACTGGAAACGCTGATTGACTTTTGTTTAAATATTGTTCGAATAAAACTACTACGTAGATGTAACGGTTTCTTTTTGATATTGAGTAGTAACAGACTGTTTGAGTTGTAGCGTGAGAGTTATATTTGTGGGACAAAGATATACAGGGTGAGCCATTTAAAACAGGTCACCTGAGTAATTCGCTTATTTTCTCTCGATTTAACACACACGAATTTTTATTTATGGGGAAAGTTCAAACAAAATATAAACACTGTTGACTAATTTGCAAGCTGGAAATGCTCCCTTTACCCTCCTTCCTCCCTCAAACCAAGCTAAACGATGCAATAAGTAAGTTTCCGCAAGTCGATACGATTATTGAAGCAATTTCGTCGCCGATTGCAAGGAATTTATGAGTGCGTCGCGGGTTGGATCGACTTCGTAAACATGTCACCGTGAGCTACGTTCACGAGCAAAGTCGTGGCGTTATTCCATCGCTAATGAGGATATCCACCTCTTGTTTATGACGACATGACGCATCGCTATATATCAGGAGGCTCGTTCAGAGGCCACACTAATTATCACGATTGACTCGCGCTCGAACGTAAAATCGAGTTTCGGATGGGCAATTAAATACTTTCAATAAACACGTGGCACTTATGTTAGGCCATCTGTTCGCCAATGATCCTCCAGGGCGTGCTAGAGTTGCATCAGATAAAGGATGGAGCCTCTGGACCGTCATCATTTTTTGACGAGTTCTTTGCTTATCCAATTTCGCAAGTAAATTAGAAAGGACAGAGTATTTATTTTTTTGATCTGGTAGATATGCTTCAAAGAACAAGCATAGATTTATCATTTGATACGAGTAATCTCATTTTACGTAATAAATAATAAAATGAGTTTTATTTCCCTCTTACAATTATCACGCAGTATATTTAGTTTTTCTTTTAAATAATTTGCAATTAAATTTCCTAGCAGAACGCCAGTACCTATCATGTTACTACATTTATTTTCAATAAAGACGGAAAGTAATTAATGAACAAAATAAATAATATACTCTAGTGGAGAGTGTTACTATCTCTTCCGACATGTGGATCACCTTTATCAAATATTTTTAAACTATGATAACTCCAACTCCAACGTTTCTCAAATCAATACACACGAATCATTAATTACTCATGAAACTCTTAAAATTGTCCTAGCTCGAAAATCAATGTACTATGTACTTTATCTGTCAACCATTCCTCCTTAATGTAACCCCGAACGAAAACTCATTTCGTCGTTGAATAACCGACCAATCAAACAGCAAGAACAGTTTGTTTTCGCAAAAGCACTTCGAGCACTCGTCCGCGTAACAGGAATTTCATCGATGTCGAAACTTTCCGTCGTAATACTATTCGTTTCACGTTAAATCCTCAAGTGAAGTCATGCGAACGAAAATATAGACACACGTACACACGCACACGTGGTCAGGCAGTAACACTCGCAGGCATTTAATGACGCGAAACAAACAGGCTGCGGTTTTCATTTCCGCAAAAATACCGAGGACTTCGTAATTTGCGTGCTTTGCTGCTCGCCACTGCGATTAGTAACAATCCAATCGAAGCTGACAATGGAGTACCATGGACGCGTGTCCATGAGCGAACCTCGAAGCCAACTAGAAGCTGAACGGTTAAATAAATATAAGCACTCTTGACGATGCAAAACGTGCAAATGGAGATAAAAGCGAGAAGAAATTTTAATTACCGCTAGAACCATTGGGGCTGCAGTTATAAAATCCCGTATCACATTTAACGACACGGTGAATAATTGTACGAGTCGTTTTATATATTTATAGCAAATTTTGTTATTTTTATGGGATCGAGTATTACATTTAAGGACGATTTCGCTCTAATTAGAATGTACTTCGCAAATATTGTAGCAGGTCTTTGAACTATTGTAATTATTCTGAGAATAATGTTTCCTGTATGTACAGTGTCAATAATTATTCGAACGGTAATGTACTCTAATTTATATACCAGTAATTCAAGTATTTCTTATAGTAATAACTTAAAAGTGTCAAGTAAGAGAGATCTGTTCCAAACTTATTTGAGGATTGTTCACTGGAATACTATGGATTTTTAAGTGTGTTTATTGTTTATTAGAAATTACGATAACGAGATATATTATCGTTCAGAGTAAGTATTAGTTTGATATCACATATTGTACTAGTTACAATGTGCTTCTTGATAATAAAACGAATAATATCCATTTCTCTGCTATTTTTATATTTATGCTATATTATTTTGTCCTAAGTCGCAAACTTGTTCGAATAATTACGAACGGTACTATATTTGATCATAATTTTATAATTTTGTTCATAATTATAGCACATGAAACCAACAAATTTATGAAAATAAATATTTAATCTTTTAATATATAATCTTTCAAAGACCATCTACTATGAAAAATTTATCGTGTTATTTCTTGTTCCTTGTAACACAGCACTGTACAAAAACTTGATTAACTAATCGTAAGTAATGTTTATTAATTTATACAAAATACATATACTAGAGATTAAGAATTGAAATAATTTTTAATATAGATAATTTGAACAAATATTTAGACAATCTAAAAGCGTGACGTTTCAAAGTGAAAAATGAATCTTTAATATTCTTCTATGCCCCGTGAAAACGAGTCAACGAACAAGTTTCGCAGAAGTATAATTCATTTCGATCCCGTGTCAGTGAGAATGATTATAGTCCTGAGATTCATTCAAAGAATTCTTTCTGGTATTTGAGCCAGAATATTTTACTATTTTCTTAATAAAAAAAATTAAAAATCAATTCGAATAACACAATTGTTAGATAATTTAAGTAGGCAGGTCCTTTTTATACTACATTCATCGCAAGCTCAACGATTCTAGTGTGCAATTAATCATACGATTCATCTCGAAGTTAACCCCCTAATTTCCACTTGTTACCGTCGTTATAAATAACGATAAAAAAATTCGCAATATTTCCCGCAACAGCTCAATACTTTCCCAAACAATAGTTCCGGAAAAATTACGCAGAAAGCAAGCAAAGGAAGAAGCTGGGGTTTTCCAACTTACAAACACCCTCCGAATCGCTATCCTCCTTGCTACTCAAGTCCAAATGATTCTTCTTCCTCCGTCGTATGATGGAGTTCCACACTCTTTTACGGCTCATTTTCACACCGTTTATAGATACCACGTTGCAACACACCCCCGCAAACCACCACTAATATCCGCGAAGACAATTCCGGTCGATGATATTCGCGCCTCTAGAATCACGTGTCGCGCGCCGATGGCCCGAGAATGTGGGTTAATCGACTCTTCCTCTCGGCGAACTGTTCGTTATCGACGCCTCGTTATCGAATAACAATTAGCGATTTCGCTCGTTTAAATAGGCGACAGAGATGGGCAAATCAGTAATCAAATAACCGACGAAGATTAAAAAGACACGATAACCTACAGAATAGACATTCCATTTATAATATAATTTTAGTTAATGTGAGAAAGCAATCCATATGTGTTCAGTTTGATTCGACCGCCGCGATGTGCGTAGCAGACTATCGTCTTTTGCTCCTTACTCTACGCACGTCCTCGCGAGGTTCCTTTAGGTTAGTCCACACCACGAGCCGTTACCACTAACATGTGCTCGATACGTGTATTCATATTCTCGTTAATTAAATATACTTGTCCAACTTACGTGGTGTTATAATCCTGTCAGTTAATAATTTGTTCTCTGAAAGCTTGAATACCTCAGAGTTCACTCCTCCAAAATTAAATTACCATTTCTACACCCCAAATTCTAAATCTTATGAAACAAGTGCCGAACACAACTTCGATTATAATTTTTATTTAACGAACACAAAATTTTGTCATCCGTAGCTCGAAACTGGTATCTAGAGAAAACCGTTGCCCATCTCTGGTCGCGATAAGGCCACCGCCACGAAATTCAAGCCACTCAGATGGTCCTAGCGGGAATCCTTTCAATAGAATCCTGCGGCCGGGTTCTCCAGCATCGCGTATCTCCAAGTCCGTCGATCGACTCGCGCCTCTGGCTGACTCGAGCCGCGATTAGGCGATCCACGAGTCCATAATTAGTTCGCTGCTCGCCTTGGAGAGGTTCTAGCTCGCTACCAAGTCCGAGAGTCGACGCTCGGGGAGAGGAAGTTCCGTGGACGATGTCGGCGACCGAACTAGCGTGCTGCTCCAGCGAACTGGACAGTAGAGAAACGGTGACCTAGCACACTCGCAGAGCTTTATCCAGTCTGATTTCGCAACCGACGAGATCGTCCGGCCTGTTCGACGGCGTGAACGCACTTATATCGTTTGCTGGGAGCCAGGAGGAAGACGAGACGACGCTTTTATCGCATCCGGCGCCCGAGGACTCTTTCGTTGAGGACTGGAACGCGCTTTAACCTTTCCCGCCAATCGGCGGTTGAGAAATCGGGGACGGTGGGGAACCGCGAGTCATGGAAAATCGAGCGAAACGGTTCTTGGAGAAGGATTTACGCGACCTGGAAAATCGGACCGAGTGGGGAACTAGCGCCTAACGCGGTAGACTTCTGGCATGTGACAGAGACACTCTATATTCTGCAGTAACAATTGTTATAAAGATTGAGGTATTTATAGATTTTTCTACATAAGAACACCATGAAATCATCTCGATCGGTTACTCGTTGCCGAGTTAGATCAAAGAATAGGAATTTTGCAATAACAATAGTTATAAACATTTAAAAAGACCATAATTTATACGCTTCCTTACTCCTGTATAAATTTGTTTATATTATACCTATTTAACGATGTATAATATATATTCTTATAAGGAAATAGTTAAAAGAATGGAACCTATTTCCTATAAAAATATGCATAAAATTCCGCAGTCTAGATATAATAGAAGAATATCCAATGTATGATAATTAGACTGCGGATATTTATGGATTTATAGGAATTTTGAATGTGCAAGAAACTACAGTACGCAAAGAATATGCACGAACGTGAAAAAGATTGAAAGTAAAGTTCATGTTATAATGTTTGCAGAATAAAATAAATTCCTATTTAGGTTCAATTTGTTGTAGGCATTTAAACAAAGACTTCATTTTGCATAAATATCCGCAGTCTAATGATAATATACGCGAAATAAAAAATCAACCGACCACCTTGAAGATCAGTTTAAATGACAGGAGGTGCATATTAAAAATTATAAAAATGTTGATAATATTTTGTAATCTAAAGACACTTAGAGACATTACTGTAATCCGTAAAGGTTTACGTTTTGTCTGTTCAATTCTCGAGCAATCACAGCAGAGATATTATACGGCTTCAAAAATTTTCGGTGTCGATTATACGTTTGCATAACACAAGAGTAACATTCGAAAGTGCTCTCTAGTTTGCTCTTGATACTCCAGGAGAATTAAGTTCTCGCCGCGTTACGGTGCCTCGTTTACACTCACGACCTTAATTTTCCCTATTGTTCGACGGCTGTAATTTTACACGTCTTGCGAGCCTCGCTAATTCCACAGCCGTTGGTTCATCGGGATGTGGAAAAGAACGCAAACTGTATTTACCCGTGTGAATTGCCGCAGGGAATTAATGAGTTTGACGGGACTTTTACGCGCAAACTCTGCTGAAGAGTTACGATGAGCTGACCGTGACACTTACTGAAGGAAACGGGGAGTATACAGTACAAGTGATTCGAGACAATGTAGCAAGTTCTAGTTTTTTTTATTTTTATTTCTTTTTTTTTTAACGCGTTGGTCGTCACGTCACCCAGATATAGGTAACAGGACTTTTCGTTAAGAAATGAAAAACATTAATTCCGTAAGTGAGGTAGTAGTGAAAATAAATCTGGATACGATTTGTAAATTTGGCGAGATTAAAAAGTTAAATACTACCACAAATATTGGCTCGTATTACGTAAGTATAAAGTTCTACATCCCTCTCTAGCGATGCACACGAGACGAGACGAGACGAGATTTCTACGATCTCGATCTCGATCTCGACAAGATTTTGACAAACCTGGCAATACACTTAAAGATATGCCAATATCTGTTAAAGTTTTTCACCTCAAATAGAATTACATTTCGCCAGAAAACGTAAATATTATTCTAAAATTGGAAACATGGTTTCAATTTTTAAGGGAAATAAAGAAAAACCGCTGATAAAAAACATTTCTAAGCCTCCAAATTACGTTTATATACCGAGGTATTTCTCTTCGTTAATTTATACGTGTTAATTTATACATGCACAATATTTCATGTTTTATGTTACATTACCGAATTGTGCACGATTCATTTTGCTCCATTACTGTTACAACATGAATATCTATGAAATTAGATTGTCTATTTATATAAACACGACAGTGTTTATGTGACAGTTAAAATAAAGCAAGTTGACAAGAATTACTTATCGTACAAAAGTACTAAAGAATTGAATTATCAAATTTTTCCATGTGTGAATTTAGTTATTTCTCATTTCGAAGGCACCGTGTATGCGGCTCTTCCGCGCGGGTTTCTCCGCAGAAGCGGAAGCTGGCGCTGTCAGAGTGAAAGTATAGATTGAATATTTGAATTATGAATGCCGTTGATACATGAGGAAATGCGTGTTATTTGTAATTACTTCATGATGTAATTTGCTCTCCTGATAAAAATGTTTCTTTCGTTTCCTTACTTTTACTTGGCAAACCTTCATTATGATTGATCTTATTTTCATATGTATTAATTCTTCAGCGAGTGTTGCGCTACTTTGAGAAATATAATTTCGCGATAGTCAACGAAAACATTATTTATCATTGCCTTCCTGTAGTTAAGTAGGAAATATATTCATAGGAATTGAATATTCCTTCTATTGGTTTCCATGCAATTTTCTCAACCACGTGTAGTGTTTATGTCTTTTAGAGTTTGGTAAAGATTTAGACTGTTTTTAAGAACGTATTTATTTTTAATCTGCATCTTAAAAGTCTTGAATGATAAATAATAGAATTAAGTATAAAGTTTATGCAGATATAAAAATTTTCATAGATACACGAACATTTACATTTAATGTATTACTTATTAAAATTGATTCGAATATCTTGTGATTTTTACATTATTAAACTGAGACACTTGAGTTTAAAGACTATCCTCTTCACTTCTACTATACTTTACATGGAATTGTAAGACTCTATCTTTGTATCATCATCAGCAAGCGTAGCATTTTTCTTGCCTCCCCCAGAGACTTGAACACTACTGCGCCAAGCCCTTGTCTTACACTCCAATAACAGTATCTAATCTAGTGAAAACACACAGGGAAATGATTAAGGAAAAATGACCCATGTACAATAGCTAAAATCAAGATTAAAAGCACTTGCAATAATCGCGATTTTTTTAATATCCGAAGTAACCAATCTATAGTTTAATAACTGTCTTCTGCATGTCTATTATAAATTATAATTTATATCTTTTCTTCTTTCGTTATTAGGTGGTTATAAGTTAGTCTCGTATGACGTACACATTTTTAATCGGATTATTAGAATTTGTTCTCTTCTTGGCAGAGAAAAGTCAGAGCCGGGTAATAAGAACTTTAGATATAAAATGTGCAAAGTGTAAAGTGTTGAAGTGTAAAGTGAGAATAGATTTACATTAGCAAGAATATAATTAGTTTTCAGAAAACTTCATTTGTATAAATTATGTATTAACATTGATATATTTTTATTGCAAAATGTTAGTCAATTTTCACAACAATTTCTATATTTAAACTACAGGTCAAACTACAAAATACGTATTTTCTGAAATGTTGTTTTCTTGCATTACATAAAATTATCCTATTTGTAATGTACTTGCATTCTGTGCGAAATGGAATCATTAAACTCGTATAATCTGAGAACTGCAAAAATTGTATATCGTTTTTAATAAAACAAAGGTGTGTATTATAAGTGTTGATATTCAATTCTTTAGTGATATATTCCGAGTAATTTAGTAATATATTCAAAATGTTTGCATATTTTGAACTGTCGAAAATTCGGGATCGATATGCATGTTCCGACATTTTTTCAGATCAAGATCGAGATCGTAGAAATCACGTCTCGTCCTTCTAACACAATCTAACATTTCCTTTACATTTCCTGACAGCTCCTAATACACACTAACAATTTCTACCACCCTCTAACACCTTCAGACACTCTCTATCGTCTCCAAACATTCCCTAACACCTGCCAACCCCCCCTAATATCTCTTAACAACTCTTAAGGGTTCCAGATAGTTCCCTTTATTTCTCTTCAATTTCTAGAATGTTTCCTATTAATTTCCCTTCTTTCCCTGGCACATCTCTTCGCTGTTCATGAGATCCGGATGCAAACGGTAAGTTTCGAGCCAGAATAAAAATTATGATACTTTCACGATCAACACGTTCTGCTAATACAATAGGTAAGTATCGATATTCAATTAAAAGTCATGCCAAATTTTTATTCTGGTATCAGGCGAACATGATATGCGAGGAGGTGGTACGAGGAATTCATGGTACGTATCGAAATTTTGAGAAAATTTTACATTTTGGTATCAGGAGAACATGATATGCGAAAAGGTGGCACGAGCAATACTAGGTACGTATCGAAATTCTGAGGAAATTTTACATTTCGGTATCAGGAGAACATAATATGCGAAGAGGTGGCA
>NW_026534349.1:11097652-11122603 GCF_026225885.1 Hylaeus anthracinus
CCGATCCGACAGGCCTGTCAGGACAGGTTGCCTAGTTCAAGGGGCTAATTTTCTGTACGTTTCGTTCATGTGCTCCTGTGCAAAGAGGTGGCATGAGGAATACATAGTATTTATCGAAATTCTGAGGAAATTTTACATTTGAGTATCAGGAGAACATGATACACAAAGAAATGGCATAACTTTTAATTAAATATCGATACTTACCTCTTGTATTAGGAGGACGTAATGAGCGAGTAGGTATCATAATTTCTATTTTCTTCTCTATACTTACCTCTTGTGTCAGGAGAACGTAATGGGCGAGTTGGTATCATAATTTCTATTTTCTCCGCGATACTTACCTTTTGTGTCAGGAGAACGAAATGGGCGAGTTGGTATCATAATTTTTATTTTCTTCGCGATACTTACCTCTTGTGTCAGGAGAACGTCGTGTGCGAGTTGGTATCATAATTTTTATTTGTTGCTTGAAACTTACCTTTTGTGTGAGGAGATCATGATGAACGAGGAGGTGGCACGAATCGAATTTGGCTCGAATTTTACTTCTGGTATGATAAGAACATGATATTCGAAGAGCTGGTATTAGTGGTCCGCAGTGGGGATGGTTTCTGTGCATTGATCGTTACAGAAATTTGTGCGTATAAGATTTTACTGTAGTAACAAAAAAATGTTCCGTTATAATTGGGTCTTAGTGCGTCACGAAGCAATGAAGGGGTTTTCTGAGAAAAAAAATGTCCTGTCCGCGGAAAATCATTAAGTATGGTACAGCAGGTAGCGGTTCGCGATCAGTTAGTTTAGTTAGTTAGATTTTGAATCTCTCCAACTCTTGCGTGTTCGCGAAGTCTGTAAATTTTTGAATTGTTGAATTCCTATTGTAGAAGTTGAAAATTTCTTTAAGGATGTTTCTTTTTTTTGTACTTATTTGGAAGAGTGTATTTGTATTTAAAAGATAAGAACTGTAAATGGATTTCCTTGAGACTTCTCCTTGCTCAGACGATCCTTCTGTCGTGTCGAGCCATTCATGGTCGTTCTTTGATTTCCCGTGATAAGTATTCTGTGAGGTTCAATTACAAAAGAACAGAGGAGAACTCGAGGACGGGAGTTACGCAACCCAAGAACAACGTTCGTGTCATCAATCGCGAAGATGGGCTCGCGGAGCCCGACGATGCATTCACGTGGGTGGAAAAGGCGCGTGCATTTACGCGTACATCACGGACGCGCCTCGAATCAACATGGTGACAGGCAGCCTAACCGTATAGGCTAGGATGGTTCTTCCGGTGAGGGCATGTCCGGTGCTTCAGACAATGCTTCACCGATGATCGCATCAGGAATATTTTCCCAGCGATTCTCAACTTTTTTTAGTGTAAGCACTCGGGGCGAATCTCTCTCTGACCGAATCAAAATATTCCAACAAAACATTTGTAAGCATAGATAGTGCGTTTTCTTGTGCGTCTCTTATGAAGTGTTGAATCTGAATATTTAATCGGTAAGAGAATTTAGTTGTTCACAGGCAAAAACATAAAGCCAACTGAGAAACTAGCACAACAAGCATTAGATAATCTATACAAATGGTCTTTAACTTCTGGGTTTAAATTTTCAGAGAAAAAAACCTCATATATGATCATAAATAGATCATCATACCCGGGAATCAAACCTTCACTTTATTTAAACAATCGACAAATAAATATGGAATTACAACAGAAAATACTAGGATTAATCTTCGATACAAAAGACACTAGCATCAAAGTCATGAGGAGCAAATTCTGAAATGATATTAAGAACATATAAAGCAATCGTAAGACCCGTACTTGATTATGGTGCTCCAATATATGGTTCAGCACTTAAAAGATTACTAAAAATCTTAGATCTAATACAAACAACTTCACTCAGATTATCCCTAGGAGCATTCAAAACATCTCCCAATTCGAGTGTTATTGCAGAAATTGGCGAACGTAGAGTTCAAACTTTTTAATAATATGCAGACATTTCTCAACAATAGAAACGAATTTCTCAAACTAATAGATGTATTAACGTAATTGAATTGTAGATATTAACGTGGTTACTAATAACCATGTAGTTGATGTGACCTTAAACAAAGTTAAAAAAAAAAAACAAGAGAGAGAGAGAGAGAGAGAGAGAGAGAGAGAGAGAGAGAGAGAGAGAGAGAAAGAAAGAGAGAATTTAGTCTTTGACTGTCCTATCTCTGGACTTTTTTTTGAATATATTTCGGAATTGTTTAGAAATATTAGTTGTTTCTTGACCATAAATAAACTCGAAAAAGGAACAAAATGCGATTTTTACCAGTAAACAAACATCTACCCAACGGTGTTGCACGCAACGAGACTTCGACCAAGCTTTTTCAAATTTAAATGACTATCATCGAATGCGTGTGTGCCTTCTGGTCGATCACCAAAGTTGTACAGAAACGCCGCACTCACACGTGTATCCGGTTCGCAATCTCCACGTGGTATTACGTTTAAATTAATAATCCCCGTTGCGTCGCGTGATTGCCGTCACTCGGAAACACGTCCGTTACACGCGTGTTATTACGGGCCGCGTGCAATTTCAATAATAATTATAATCACGCCAGGTTGCACGGCTGGAGACGAAAAGAAAAACACCTCGACGACGAAGAAACTTTCTACCCTTGTGGATGCTTTCGCCCTGTTCGGTTCAAGCTACTTACTGAATCGTGAATCATCGAGATTAATAGTCAAATAAATTCTTTGTACACGTTTTACGATGTGGATGATTTAATAGCACACATCACAGGTTGCTAGTAATTATTACATATAAGTTAGTATGGTTGTTTTAGATACAATAATAAGAGATTTCGTTGAAATTATAAATAGATATCTTTAATGAAATTGCACGTAAGGATATTCTAGATTCTAAGTAGAACTAATTGTGTATAATAAAACTGTCGTTGATAAAAGTATTTATATATGATTAAGTTGTTCAGAATAAAAACAATTCTATACCATCAAATTGTAAATAACAGAAATGATTATACCCCATGAAATTTTAAACAATAAATATAAAATTATAAAGTGTGAGGATAAACGTCTATATTGTATAACTGCAAATAATAAAATTATAAAATTATAAAAACTAAAAATAACTGTGCAGAATATAATTGTTAAGGAGAAAAATAATTTTACCCAGTAAAATTGAAAATAATCAAAATAATTGTACCGAATAAAACTATAAGTAATAAAATTCAATATAACAAAACCATAAATTATAAAAATAAATGTATCGGATAATATTGGCTATAATAAAAACAATTACATGAAGTGAAATTGTAAATAATAAATATAGCTCCATAAGATAAAACTGTAGATAATAGAATAAGAAATGAAATTTTGTGTTATCAGGAAACATACATCCCACATATCTCTATGGCGGCGTTGGAACTACGCCGTGCTCGACATGTAAATGCATCCTTGCAGACGCGCAATAACGGGTATGGTAGCAGCATGTTCAACGGAAATTGGGGACAAAGAAGATTGTCTGAAACCTGAAGAAAATTGGAAAGAATTCGAGCGATATTGCCACTCGTACGATCATGGGAATTGATCTTTGCGCTTAGTGGAGACCGTTTCTCGAGGCGACAAAGCGACCCTCGAGCTGGCGAACAGGAACCTCGAGGATTCGCTGTTGATTGAAACCTTCTTCCTCTTTCTCATGGTGTGGCAATGGAATCGACCAAGTGTTTCGAGCGAATTCACGCGCAATTCGTCGGTTTCGCTAATCATTCTGCGATCCTGGGATTCGCCATTGAGAAGGTGAGAAACTTTCACGGTAAACGACGATTCCAATCGTTGAGAAAGGATTCTCAATTCGTTGGTAACTAAGGTGAATTGTCCTTGGTGGCTTAGGTGAATTTTAGCAATAACACGGGTACGAAGCTCCCACAAGCTGAACACATTAAAAGAGGGAAAAATATTTTGCAAAAAAAAACTCAACAATTTTTGGTTCCCTAAAACAAAGTGCAGCGTACTTTTTCCAATTGAATACAAAAATACTTCACACTAAATTCAAGAATACATGAAACAATTGTAAATTATTTATTGTATATAAGAACTGTACACAGACGTTTGAAAACGGTCGCGGTGGGTTTAGTGTTAAACAACTAAAACTATTGTATTGGTAGTCGATATAATAGTTGTTCTGCAACCTGTGTTCGAACTACATCACCAACTGGAGCGAAGACCTATCGTATCAACCATCGGTTTAGCAGATTTCTGCATTGCAGACTGCACATGCGTTGATAATGTAGGCATAATCAACTTACCAGTTACCGTTAGTGCAGAGCATCAAGAAATTTCCATCTCAAGTAAATAGTACTTATCATCAAAAATCATCTTGATTTCGATTTCGCATTCCTGTCTGAATACACGTCACATTTAAATCATTGTAAATAGAACGCACAGCCATAAAATAATCCCTATAATTGAAATACTCAAAGTAGCTTCGTCGAGAACCTTTATTACCACCGGAGCAGTTACCATCGATCGATACTCTTCGCAACCAAGATATTCCAAGACCGAAACCCTTATCACAGAATCAAACCACCTGGCACGCGCGTTTACAAATCGGTTTAGCGAAACTCTCATAAAGCGTCGCCAAAAATTTGTTCTTCAATCTGCTCGATTCTGGCGCCATACAGCACTAATTACCGCTTATTAAGAATTTAACAGGAACTCCGGCGCGGATGGAAATGATTTCTTTGCCACCTGCTGTTCGACGCTCTTTAAACAAGGGACCCACGTGCCCTCGGGGAATTGCACCTCTCAAACAATGTCTGCTCGTTACGAACATAGCCGGCGGTATTTGCCAGCGGCGACTGTTTCAACGACAATTCAAACAAAGCGCAATTAATACCGGGTGGTCCGATTCTCTGGGCATTAGCCGCGAGATAAAGTAGGAGATGCGCGCGATTTGCGCTCCGACAAATCGGCTATTTCCGTGTTCTCATTATGCATCGTGGAATGTGAACACATTTCTGGCGTGCGCCTCCGTTACCAACAGGAACCATTAAGTTTGCAGGGATCGTGTTGGTGGTCCAAGAAATAGCATCGGGATATTATGTCGAGGGAAATATTGGGCTCATTCTGTTCGAAAAGCTTTAGAATAAGTTGAATAAAATGCTAGTTATTTGTTTATTCAACAACAGCCAGAGATGGGGAAAACCCTAGGCTTCGAATAAATCTGAAGTTTGCCGATGTGTTTGTCTCGTTTCCTTCTTTGGAAAATGTTCAAAAAAGGAAACGAGACAAACATATCGACAAACCTCAGATTTATTCGAACCCTAGGGTTTTGCCCATCTTTGGCAATATAGACGGAGAGCTGGCTACGAAAATCACGAATGATAAGGTGCAGTGAAAATTTGTATCTCAAAACACTCCTTACTAGATGACAAAGCCCATAGCGCTGCAGCCAGAAGGCGCTCCCAGGGCTGAAAGCGTAGGCGGGCGGTCAAACACGTTCATTTTTAATCAAAATGAAATCTTTGAGTGCAGTCCTGAAAAGATTAAAAAAAAAAAAGCCCCGGGAGCGCCTTCTGGCTGCAGCGCTATGGGCTTTGTCATCTAGTAAGGAGTGTTTTTAGATACAAATTTTCACTGCACCCTATCATTCGTGATTTTCGTAGCCAGCTCTTAGGCTAATAGCTATGTGGTTAGATTAATTTTCGTAATAGTCGCTATGCTTATTTAAAAACAACTTCGTGATTGAAAAAATGAAGGCTAGTAGAAATTGTAATTAAAATTTAAAGTATAGTCAACAATTTTCATCAATACGTTCTGAATACTCACTAGTTTTAATTCATTAATTATTAAAAACTAATTGACGAAGGGTTCACGGCGATCTACTTCGATGTATCTTTTCTTTGACACGTTGACCATTAAAAATTTAACTAAAAACTGAATCGAGGCGCACTCAGAGGCATCTTTCCAAGTAACACGTCTACCATCTAAAATAGAAAACACCAAACTTGTTCCTAGTACTTGTTAGCCGCGTTCGCCACGCGGATCTATTAAAGTCATCGCAACGGACGGTCCGCTAATTGTGCCGGACAGTGAATGTTCTCCATTCCGCGAACCTACTCGAATCGGCCGATTCCACAGATCGGAGATAGCCAACCTGTTCGTCGCATTTCCCAGCGAGACGATCCTTATAAGCGTCCGCAACGTCGGTGAAACCATTCACCGCGCTTGTCGCTCTTTAAACAAGATTAATCGGTCGTGAATTGCGCGGGTACTCACCTATCGGAGACGCGGTGTTGGCTTCCCTGAGGCTGACCGTTTCTGGTTCAACTGCGGCCTCGTCTTCCTCGATCAGAGGCGGCGGTGGTGCCAGGGGCCGCGATTCGTAACCCCAATGCTGCCGAAAAGCGCGTGCACCGCCGTCCAATCGAACACGTGGCAGCTCGACGAACATCGCATCCCCCAACTGCAAACAAAGTACCACTTGATTATTTGTTATAATTGCGCAACAGGGTAATTTTATCGTAGAAAGGTGAAGGAGGGTGTATTCTGCGATGGAAAGTAGCTTTCGATGGACAAAATTTTTGTTTTTGGCCAGAATACACTTGCACCTGTTTTCTTGGTTAGAATCCTGGATTATTTAACCCTTTGCACTCGAGGCCTTTTTTTCTGGTATCTACCTGCAACTCGAGATGCTTCTTAGTATTTTATTGCCATGAATTCTAAGCTATCTAGATTTGAGAATAAGGTCACCTTTACCTCGCCGACAATTGTTTTATTGACACTTCGAGCTCGAAAGAAATTAAACCTAAGCAAACATTAGGTATTGTAGAATTGCTGCGTGAAATCTAATGGTGGCTGAGAGTCACCTCTCGACTGCAAAGGGTTAAAATCAAATGCATTGGTCTCTTCTTGATAGTTTGTGTGGAAAAGTATGAGGATATAATTATAGGAGCATTTTGGGAGATATTTGGTGTTTCATGGATTTGGAAATTATTTTACTTTCACAAGGGGCGATAATTATTAGAGTACTTTTGGAGATATTTTATACTCTATGGGTTTGGAAATTATTTTACATTAGTAGCTGTTCAAACGTCTCAGTATGAAGGTTTAAGAGGTAACAACACTACGATTTATTTACAAAACGACTCTTTTTTTGCATTTTTCAAAGATACACATTTCAATAATGTTGCATCTCAGGAAGAAATCTCTAGAATTAGAAAACTATGCATCCAATCTATATGATACCAGTCACATTCTCTGCAAGTCTTTATGTCCTATAGTAGCCGTTTCTTAAAAACTGATTTTTCTACCCTCCACCCAACCTCCTAATAAATTAAATATTTACTTAAATATTTCATTTTACTTCGTTTACTTTATTTTTTATGTTTAATTGTAAATGTACGCTGCGATTAGAAAGCTGCCAAACAAAACATCAGTGATTTATTTTCCAGTGCTCATTCGCATCATGCTCATTTTATATATCCAATGATTTACCATTGAAAATAACGAAAACTATCAATTTACGTAACAAGAACATACAGATTTTCATAGAAAAAAACAAGCGCAGGTGTATGCTTCGGGTCAGCAAGTAGATCACACAGGTATCGAACTTTGAATACTAAGAAATTCGCGTTAAAACGGAATTTAAACTGTCGACCATGAACTCACGGCCAGGAGTAACGAGTAATCCGATTTATCGGATCGCAGTGAAATGAATCACTGGAATTATTCGCGCACGCACGCAGAAGACGAGAGTGAAAGGTTGCCAGAAGGGAAGAACGACAGATTGTAGCGCGCGCAACTTCGTACAATGAATTACAAGCGCATTCTTTGATGAATACAGATGAGTCTGGAATGTAATTAAACGTGTCGTTTTAATTGGAAGGTTTTGGATGTGTAAAAGAAGAACGGAAGGGAGTGGAAACGTGAGAGAGGTAATTTAACGTTGGGATAATGAGAATGACGGTTCAAGGCTATCCCGCGTGTGACTGAATTAACTGGTTACGTGTTTAAAAAAGAAGAATTCACCGTAAATATGAATGATTGGTTTTTTTTTTTGAAATGCTAAGTTGGAGAAATTGGAAAGATATTAATTTATTTTTAAAATTATAAAGTTGATGCAAGTGAAAATAGTTGGATAGATGCTAATTTATTCATACAATAACGAAATAAGTTATTTTTCTTCCTGTTTCCATTTTCAAATTCTACAAGAATAAACATAAACGAATTTTAATTACCAAACAAACTTAATAACCTAACTAAACTACACATATTGTGCTAAGTAAAACCATGAAAATAAAAAGCTTTCTGAGTTATCATAAACGATAAAGTACAATGAACTCTCGAATATAAACAAATTAATAATATCAAAAAAGAAGTACAATTGAATTTCTACAGCAACTTCAACTTTATATAAAAATCCCACCAAAACAATGTACAGTGAGGTTTTTTTTTCTTATATCTCAAGGTATGATTACAATTATCCAGCAAGAACATTCGGTAACCTATGATAGTATTGCATTTTATCGCATAGCTGATTCTCAATAGAATTTATCTATTACAATTTAATCATGTTAGGATAATAAATCCCGCAGTGAACAAAATGAGAATTAATTCAGAGTCAAATAATAATCACAATTAAAAATTAAACTATTTTCATCAGATTATTACAATTTTCTCTTAGACTATCAACTACATATTAACAGTCCACGCATTAGGTCGTCTAATCTGCTGCAATGATGTGCAACTATCGATTGTCTGCACGCAGCACAGGTTTATCGACACACGTACAGATGTGCGACACATTCCGAAAATGCAACACGTATCAAAGACGGAACGTTCAGCACGTTCGTGACCGAAATAGAAACGTTAGAAGAACACGGAACGTGTTCGAAAAGCATGCTCGCGTTTGTTAGTCACCGAGAAAACATAATTTCTCATCAAATGGGAAAGACCACGCATAAAGCTGGTTCCGTTACGACACTCACGTAACCCCGAATTACATCCATCTCAGCGAGGCAGGATGACGAGACGAGCGAGCCTAATTAATCGCGTCAGAGTCATTCGATACCATCGAATCGCGAGACCGGTTCTTAGGATCGACGCGATACTAATCGAGAAAACTGGAATCCAGAAAGGCCACGGACACAATCACGAACAGAGATGGGTAAAACTTTGTTTCGTCATTAGGTGAAAGGAGGCAATGTATAATAATTTATTAACAATATTTATTTAAGATTTATTGAATTTAAAGACCTTTAATTAAAACGACATACTGTAATGTTTGTTTGATCACTTAATGGTCCTAAAAAGAAAATGAAATTCATCAAATTGACTGTGTAATATATTTCATTCTAGAATTAAAATCTTTATTTCAATTTTAAAGGTTGAATGTTTAATAAAGAAGACGATTTCATTTAAAGACCTTCCACTTTGAAGAACACATTTGTTTGTTCACAAAAATCATATAAAATTCACCATTTCCACTGCGAAATATTACATTCTTCGAGTTAAAACTATAATTTAAAAATCTACCTTTTTTATTAGGGAAGACGAAGATATATTGAATTTATAGACCTTTCACTTGGGACTCATTTATATTTTGGTTTGTTCATCTTTAATTGCTCACTTAACCATTCAAATTGTAAATCATTTTTAAATCATTCAAAGAAAAAAGGCACGTTTAAATGTTTTTTCTTCGCCTCTAAAATCACGAGGTGTTAATAAAAATCGACAAAATTCACTGTAAAATATTTAATTCAATGATTCAAATTTTAACTTTCATTTCGAAAATTAAATTTTTCTTAAAGGTTTTGTTTTTTTCAACGAAAGCAAATTTATCGAACAAGACTTTCCACTTAAAACACACACACATTTAAATGTTCATTTCTACACCCATAAAGTCGCGAGGTGAAAATGAAATTCATCGAATTCACTGTGAAATATTTCATTCTATAAATAAAATCTTCATTTTTATTTCAAGAATTCAAATCCCTTCCACTTAAAAAACATATATTTTCGTTTCTATGCCGATAAGATGGAAAACGAAATTCACAAAAATCACTGGGAAACGTTTTGTGTCATAATTCAAATTTTGATTCTTATTTCAAGAGCGACGAATTGTTTATCTTTTACTTATTATTTGGGATTTTTGTCAAGATAACAATTTTGCCCATCTCTGGCCACGGACGAAACTGGACAACGACTGGACGGTGCCTGCCGGTTTATCTTAAAATACCGTAAATTGACTCGACGACACGCTGACGTCACTAATTAGAACTCGTTGAACGCGGTGTGCACCATCGCCACGGGGCTTCATGAAATCCGAAGGAATGGAGATTCTCAAAAGTATAACACCTTACTGCAGATACCTCTTTTAAAATAAAGAAACTGTTAATTTTCTTCAAGTGTATCTCCAAATTTATTTTACCACTTCTGTAGTATTCGCGAGGAGTGCTCATTGGCAACATTATTAATTCATGTTTACCAGAGTTCATTAGAATGATTTAGTTATATTCAGTTATATAGTGTCACTATTATTTATATCTCATGCCCAGCTATCCATTATATTATCTAATATTTCAAATTTTATTCCTTTTTTTTTGCATAATCTATGAATTATATTTTGTATGTTTTGTTCTGGTGGTACCATCAATTCGTGTTTCATGGTTGAACACATGAAAGTTCACTCGAGCGACTAACTAATAGAATGATGTGCTAATGGAATGAAATGCTGGGAGCAAATCGCTACAAGTTTTTGTTTAAAATTTATGATTCGAAGATAATTCTAGCCATCTCTGACTCCAGAAAATATTGCGCTTTCAGAACTCCGATTTATTAAGTCGCTACTGCAACGGAAAATAATTTCAAGCGTGATAAGCTGTGGTCTTCTGGTACCGTTCCGAAAGCAATTGTTGTATCCATCTGCAGTACCATGCTGGTTCTCCGGATGCAAAAACTTCGTTCAACCACGTTTGACGTCGTCATCTTCGTTGAATCATCTTTGTTGCTTAAAAAGTGGATTATCGCTCGAACGAGGCAATAGTCGAATGAAACGAGGTATGGAGTTTGTACTACACAATGTGTTAATTATAGTTTTAATTATACATAGAATTGTGGGGTTCGTATCAATAATGGCGCAAAAGCAACACACACAGACTTTGTTGGAATTCGTCGTAAAAATGGATGAAATTAATGATGAAAAAGCACACAAATTGCAATATATATTTTCTTAATTAGCGTTGAACTGGTTATTCGATACTTAATGTATTATTTTATTTAATAATGCTATAATGTAATATTTTCTAGGATACCCCTGTGCTATTTTTGACGAATTGCAATCAAGGTCAAAAATTCCATATGAATGTCTAGCGTTTACACGTAATTCCCACTAAATTTCGACACGGTACACTTCCAATTCCCTAGAAAAAAAAAGAGAAGAAAAAAAATGGTGAAATGCAACCGTCGAACGATTTCATTGCCGTTAATTCGGACAGTTCCATTCAATCGTCAAATTATTCAAATCCAATTATCGTCGAATCGGAATATAAATGAAAAATCCATGAACGAGGAGTGTATCTCGTTTTCCCTGTCCATCTGTTGCACTATTCAAACGACCATGCTGGAAACGGCGAATTTCGCAGAAGTAAATGACGCTTAATTACCGATGGAAATGATAACGAATCGATATTTGTACTAACGATACCCGGCTATAAATTGTAATCGGACATCGAGTATAGTATCAAACAGAATCGATACACATTCGATGCTTTTATAGAAACGTTCCATTCGAAAGTATCGTTGAGTTTACGTACGCACAAAATATGCTTGGATTAGGAACGTTACTAAATTTTTTATTCAAGCATATGTTTTGTTTCTCCTACTGTTATTTTGTTTTATTTTTCAATGAATTTTATATTTTTATTCCTCTTTTTCATATTCTTTTTTTTATTATATTTTCATATTTTTATTCAAGCTTCTTTTAATGTGCTCATCTTACTTTTGATCATTTTTGTTCTTTTCTAAGCCGGTTAAATAATATTGGATATGATGCGCTGGAAAGTACAGTGACACAATCTTCTCTGTCAATTACTGGCAATTATAGAATTCATTTAGATATATTTATTACTAAGTTTCTTTTCCTGTCTTCGCCTTATTCTTAATAATTTTCATAGTTTTTTTTTATAGTAGAAATTTGTATAAGTTTTAGTCTGCCAGTCAACGTGATAATAATAATGATAATACAAAAAAAAAAAAAAAAATAAAAAGAAATCAAATGAAACCTTCAAATTTCCTGTGCCTCTCTTATTTTTGATTATTGTATATTCTGTTCAATTCAGCAAAGTAAAAACCCTCGATGATTGTGATCAATCGCGGTCGAACGAGCGGCGACTGCAGTTGCAGTTACCGCGTTAACTGCAATTATCAAACTGCCGCGAACGAATGCGTCCAATTACATGATCCCGTATTGGCCGCGGACATCGGCCAATGCAACAATCCATGACTCCAGCCAATTAGTATTTGCATTCTTCTCGTACGATTCCCGCCGAGAATACGTGACCCCGTTTGCCTACGGGGTGTTCCATTAACGCAATTACGCCCGACACTAATTCCGTTTCGCGCGCGCAACGTGTATCCCTCCCATTCCGTCTCTGGTCGACGTCGGTTCCTCGCAGTTTCGCCGAACTCGACGAAAATCTCAACGTGAAATCGTCCTTCATTGTCGACGAAATCGTCGCCGGTAATTGCTGAACTACGATTTAATCCTAGGAATACCTGGATCTACCTACCTAGGCACGCGCAGTTTCACTATCTCGCTCGAATCGGCGATCAACGTTTTCCAATTACTGCGTAATTACGGTCTGGTGATTTTTCTTAGAAGTTTGTTAAATAATTGCCGCGTGTCTGCTCGGGATGTCTATTCGTGCCGGGGTTGCTTCTACGATCGCGATTCTTAAATTCCTTTTTTGCAGTTTTATAAGTCTCTATACGTTGGAATGCTATTTATTTAATTACTTGTAAATGTGTGCTATAAAGATCGAAGCACTTCTGGCATGATTCGTTTCCCATTAAATTTTTATTCATAAAATACAAATATAACTGATGTAATAACAATCTATACAGGGTGGCCCTAATTTAAGTGTAAAAACTTTGAAAGCGTGTAGAGCATTGATAAACTAAGAAAAATATGATTGGTATCAAATAAATTTTCTGCTTCAACATTCCGCACAAATGTAAACACTTGATCTTATCTTGTAAATTTTGTTTTAACTGAGAAACCGAATCTACTAGTTATCTTTACCATATTTGGAGTCACTTTACCAAGTTCTTCTTCCATGTAAAAAAGTAATCCTTTTATCTAGAAAATGAGTCTCCCTTGTGGGCTTTGGCACCTTGAAGTTGGCGATATCAAAAATATATTATTTTTAATACGTACACCAACTGCTGTGGATGTAGATTCAAATTTTAATTATAGCGTGTCCAACTCCATATTTAATTAGAAGGAGTTTCAATGTTGTTTTTGAAATACTACCTAACGAAAAAATCGCTCGAAAACTTGAAAATAAAATTACTTAAAATTATATCACTCGAAAGCTAGAACCAAATATTATTAAACTCTGCACACCTCGCCAGCCTCAAGATTCTCATTAAAATGTTAAATTTCATACAGCTCGCGATTTGTACGTTACGTTGAAATTACAGAAAATATTTTATCTCCGTGAATCTCATTTTTGTATGTTTGGATTATAAGTAATAAATATTATTTTACTTTTGTTCCCTTCAAACTTCTTTATTTAGGTTTACACTAACCAAATGTTTAATCTACGTCGTCTCGCGTATTATTATACAATTGTAAGCAAAATTTTAATTTCAAAAATTAAAAAGAGGCAATTTAGAAAACGGATTTGACAAAGTAAACGTTTAGAGCGAAAAAGTTGAGATATGCTGACCGAAAATCTGGAGTTAAATGACGAAATTGGAAGTACAAGAAACAGAGGCGAGTTTTCTAAACAGAGCATTTTGCAAACACTAGGAAATACCGGTGGACTAACAGACACAAAGCGTGATGAGCAGCTGAACGAGCGAACAAACTACGTGCGTGGAAACCAAACAATACGCCAAACGAATGGTGCAGGCTTGCGAAGCAGGATGCGAGGACGTTCCTGGAGAGCCAGGACGAACAATACGGTAAAGACTGCGAATGAAATTTTATTAGGAGGAAAACGCGAGGGGGCCAGAGGGACAAGCGTTGTCTAACCGTCTGGGTTGGTAGTCGATAGAGGAGGGTCGACTCAGACGAAGACATCCTCCTCGCTAATTCAATCCCAGCGAATTCGTCCTTCCTCTTTCGCGGCTCGACGAGCCAAGGAAACTATTAGTCGCGACTCTTTCAACCGTGAATTTGCTAATATCCAAGCAAATACACTGTATGAATTTTTTTTCTTAAGGTGAAAAATAAATAAATAAAAAAAAAATAGTTAAAAAATAAATAAAAATATCTATGAGGAAAGGAAATCCAACGCGTTGCTTCCATGTAGGAAGGTCAACGCGTTGATCGCCGTGTTACCCATATAAATGTGTGACAGTGTTTCTCGTTGAAGAACTAAAAAAAAACTAAATTTGAAAGTTAAATGTTAAATTTAAAAAAGAAAAAAGTAAATATATACAAGCCTCGACGAAATTAAAATTCTTTTAATTGAATTTGACATTTGGAAATTATTATAATCCTACTGAGAAATACTGAGAACGTACAATTTACTAGTCAAGAAACCCATTTGACATTTTAATTGACAAGCAATGCGTTTGCAGCAGACATATTACGTTAAAGTTATTTTCCACTTCTTTCGTATAAACTTTGAAAATAATCACGATAGAAAAATGTGCACGATACGGATAAAAATACATGGCTAATAGGAAGGAACAAAACGAGGAGACGACAGCATGTTAGACAGACATACACAACACTTGAAGACAGAAAGAGCACAAACCTTGTTGTGAGACTTGAACATACAGGCGGTCCCGGCGAACAGCTGCGTCCAAGGAAAGATACAAATTGATTACTAATAGTTTACTTTTGTAGTATAGTATAGAGTTCCAAAAAGATCTAAAGATCCCTTTGGATTAGATGATATTCTATGCTAACGATAAACTAAAATGACCGTTACTTACGGTCACGGTACCTTTCGGAATTGTAAAATACGCTACATTAAAGTGAGACGTCATAAAAGTACGTTAAAATACTTCTACAAATACTAACTGCTTTCGGTTTGTGTTTATTTGAAAACAGTAAAAAGAATTCATTTAAAATTCATCCCTTAAGAGGTTAAATTCATTATGTTTCCTTAAAATCTATAACTAAACCACCTCGTTAATCGACTAAAGTAAGAAATGTTACTATTCTTACTTAATGTCAACGCCGAATCTATAGGTAGACAATTATTAACCGTAAAGTGTGTATTTCTTTTTTTCAAAATGTCTTTCAAGACCTCTCGGTTAAGGTACGCTAAAACCACAATTTCCCCATGGTCCTCCGCATCAGATGAGTTTTCCTATCAAACGAGCGTGACTGGTAACAAAAGCCGTTCCGCTGCTCGTTATAACGCGTACGTACACGTGGTTTCGCGCGGGGGCCGGGAGGAGGGGGAGAGGGGTGAACCAAGCATAATTAATCGGCCGCTGACGAGGATAATTAATGTCCCGAGTCCACGGCGAAATTAATCGAGTGCTCCTCGAAGAGCTCGCGATATTACGATCATCATTATTACCACTACGACCGTGTGTTGTAATTTAAGCGATTTCGATGCGTTCCACGCCTTCGTCGTAATCAGGGGCGAATCTACTATGACACTAATGAAGCCACAACATCGAGCCTTCGCACAAAAGGGGTGCCAAGATCTTCTAATTTTCATTTATTTTTCATTTTGGTATCATTAAGAAACGTAAAAGAAATTTTCTTTGGTGACTGAAGAATGGTATGGTTTATTCAACCAACGTCTTAATTCGTTCCGAATTTTATTTAAGACTTAATGTTCGTATATTTATTGTTAACGGTGAAGATACATTAACTCTTACGTTTGAAGAATTTAATAAAAATGAGTTTCAAGAATATTTCTGTTTCCTTCATTTTCCTTCATTCGTTAATAATATTTGTCGAGCTCAGAGGAAATCGTGAAGCACTTTATTTCAATAATCTTAGATCAACAAATATTTATGTTAAATATATGTATTATATTGAAAACTAGCCTACAATCAATGGAATAAATGTCATTTGTCCAAGATCGATGATTAATGTTTGAATTCACGTGAAATCAATTCTACTTAAAAAAATGAGAATACTGCTAGATTTTGAACCCTAAAATTCTGAAACAAAGATCACTTCAAGCCAGCAGATCCAAAAACTAGTGAGGTAACTTTATGACGGAAATATGGTCTGAAAAATCGAAAGGAAAGAGAACGTTACAGTGTCCTCGCGTAGAATTGTTACTAATTTCTTTTCTATATCAATTGAATTTACAATTTGCTTATGACACTCTTTGAAAATCTAAAGTTCTTCGATGAAATCATTCCTAGCATGTGCCACTTTATCAGACACCTGGTCTCGGTCTATTGCTCGAGAGCAATAGGGTTTGCTCGCCGTTCGAGTTTCAATCTTTCGACTCGACTCGACCTTTGGGAACGTGTCTTTCCGACCAACGCTACCTGATTCGATCCACACGATCAACTCGCCTCGATTCGATCTGATTACATCCGTAAGCTGCACACGTATGATCCACCGACGATAATCGATCTGTCAGTGACGCTAGAATCGATTCGCGTCCCGGAAGTCTGCCGACGATAATGGAGCACGTAACCACTCTCTTTTCCTCCGCATTACTCTTCCTCGTTCGATGCTGGTCGGGAAGTATCTCGCGAATGTGATCTAGTTTTCTCCTTGCTTACAACGATAGCTTATATCAAACAGCCGCTTAACGGTTTTGATACTTCAAATCGTCTGAATTCAATGTAAGCTGCTCGAGCACTAACTTTCTTATTGTTGCTCGAAACCAGCTCTAATGGAAGATTAATATTCTTTTTAGTAGATTAATTTAATGATAGTTTTTGACATTTTTTGGGGCCAATGAATATTTGTTAAACATACGCATCTTTGAAAATCGAGGGTGAAGGAGCAAGTAAGTTTATAAATATAGCACTGATTCTATATTTATAATTATCGTTGAAAATTGTGGTAAAAATATTGGTAATTATTGACTTATTTATTATTTTAAAAGGGATAAGGAATTTACTTTTTATAATTTCATTGGACAACTTTTTAATTTGCTATGAATTTATATAAATACATTATCAATACAATATTTATGAAAAATTAACGTACTTTTTGGATTGATAGAATTAATCATTTAATGTTATATTTGAAATTAGGTACTTGTTAAACGTGTTACTGTATCTTTAAAAATAGAACATAAAGATGTATTGTAGATGAATGTAAAAGAGTGTTACGACTATGTTATATCTATATTGATAAAATCATATTTTTACTAAACTTATTAAACAGTGAATCATTTCATCGAATAACTACATAAACAATTTCTTCCCAAACTAACAAATAATGAATCACCATCGAACACACTAAATGTTTCCTGTACGACACATTTCTCCTTCAAAGATTAATAAATAACAAAGTCACTTCCCCATAGTAATTGTTATGAGCACAGCCTGTATGGAAAACAGGATATACGATTCAGGAAACAATTTGCTACAAAACACTATGTTTGGTATCGGTTGCTTTGTTGCTCGAAGCAACGCATGATCTACAATACATTATACTTCCTCGTAACATTCTGCAGTCCAAAGTAGCATACGCGTTTAACGTCTCGTCGTGTAATCTCGCCGTTCAACGTTGAAGCGACACTTTACATGGAAATCTGCAATCTCGTCGCGCGATATCAAAGCGTAACACGGATGTTATACGCATCGGTTCGCCATCATCCGTAGACCGTCGATTTTTCTACAAAGCATCAAAGGACGCCTCGATCAAATTGCACAATATGCGGACGTACTTGGGAATGGATACGCGTAATAGAGGATGAAGTCGCGTGCATACTTCCAGGGAAATACAGGAAACGAAAGGAGACACGACGACATGATCGTTATTCGATACTGTGAGAATTTTTTTTCTTTTATCGTCTACAATTTATATCCGAGGACAAATATTTTACTTTAGTAATGATCTAGAAATTAACCCTTTGCACTCGAGAGGTGACTCTCAGTCACCATTAGATTTCACGCAGCAAATCTACAATACCTAATGTTTCTTTAGGTTTAATTTCTTTGGAGTTCGTAGTCGTCCTGGAGTTCTGAATCTCGAAATAAATATCAAATGGCAATTCCAACGCCAAATCTCAACAACGATCTCGAAATTCATTGCATAACAATCGTTCTAATCGTAGAAAAATTGCTTCAAGCAAATAAGTCTTATATTTTCTATTTCAAGCTTGGCAAAAGCGAATTCATTTTTCATTTGTTAGTTTCAGTTTGTTACAATTATTAACCAAGAATTAATTAATTTCTCGAAAAAGATGAAATAAATGTCGAACCATTTCGATAGTACTATCGAATAATTACGAGTACCATTAACGAAACAAGGTGTATCGTTTCTCCTCGGTTGAAACGAATTGCTCGGACCTAAACGTTACAAGGGTAAAGTGCTCGTTTTGGAAAAGCGACCATGGGAGCAATTGTGGTTTACAGTTATGGGCGAGCCCTCGCAGGGTTGTTGAGCAGTTAGGGTCGTGGGTGTAATTCCCAGAAACAGAACAGGCTATGAAATAGTCACACGTCTAGCCAATCTGTTTTCTGAAGCCTGAATTGCGTACATTTTTCGGATGCTGCTGAGAGTTTCTCTTTGTGATATCTGTATCAACGAGTGCATTGTTCGAATCCATTTTTTATTTGAATTTGTATCACCTATTTTTAGAATATATTGTTTGCATTTTATGTAGAGAAGGAGTAAATGATAAAAATTGCAAGAGAATCCATTATTTATAAAACAGAATTTTTATCTAGGATTACTTAGTGTGAAGAATTTTATACAATTGGTACAATTATTGATCATTTCAATACAATTGAATTGTGAAAAAATAGTTCATCAACGCAATGTAATAATAACACCTATCACGATATTTTTGATTTCTTCTTCTGCTCATTACGTGTGCTAATAATAATTGAATCGAAGTATAATTCGGATTTCTCGTAAGATATGTTTCAACTATTGAAGATGAAGAAAAAAGTTGATGACTTCAATGCATAATTACAATTAAGAATCTCTATAAAACTTACAAATTGAAGAATTTAACGAATATCGAAAATTTAATAATTCCGGTGAAAATGAAACATTGAAGAATTTTAATAGAAATTAAAAAGCGAAGAACTTTAATAAAAATTTAAAATGAAGAATTTTGATAAAAATTTGGCGAAAATATTACATACAAACTTCCGATGAAAATTTTAATCGAAGAATTCTGATATGAAAATATCGAGTGAAAAATCCGATGGAAACTATCGATTAAAAATTCTGACAACGAATAAAATATGCAAGATTCGTATGTAAATTTTAAACAACAAATTCCGTGGAAAATTTGTGATGCAAAAAACATTAAAAATTCTATGAACAAAGATTAATCAGAGTGTACCAAATAATGCTTGTTCATCGAGCGCCAAATATTGGTCCCTCCAATTTTATACCTACGTCTCTCCATTAATGTTGTTAGATTCATGGGAAAAATTAAATAGAGTTGTAATAGATAATAATCTTTATTATGCAGCGGAAGAAGAGATAGATGCGCCGTACTCACGAAGAATACGGGAGCTAGATCGACAGGTATATCGAGGTGTCATACAGCGCCACACTCGGTGATCTACGTATTAATATATCTATACATATATCACATACGTATACGGATCTCAACAAATTTAAATACATCTCCCCTATGCGATATATTTTAGCCAGATGAGTATTCTAACCATCTCTGGTGTCTTGAGCCAGACGAATGGAAGATGAATTTTTTTCGAAGATGCTTGAGAAAGACTGTATCGAGTCTTGAGCACTATGTATCTACATATATCTTGTTTGGTGGCGCGCTCGCGAACAAAGTGAAACTTCCTACCGAGGCGTTTTACGTGTTTACGGAAAGCTTTCCAGCTAGGCGTGGACAGGTTCATTGAAAAGAGAGCTTTCGAGAGCGATACGAAGGTAGGAGGAGGAAAGGGAGGCGCGCAGCATGAATTTCTAACGAGGGACCACTCGAGCACTTCCTCTGGGAGACGGAGCAACTGGTGAATTTCTTGGTCGTGCCGCTTCCCAAATGAAGCCAATAACCCCACGATTGTATCGGATTATACGATAAGGGCATAACTGCAATAGGAAATCTCCGAGACGAGGCTGTCTGCGCATAAATTTTTGCCCCATTTCCTCCAAGTTTACCAATTCTGCTGAATCACCCTACAGAATTGTTATAATACTACAATTATTGAAGACAATGCACGCCTGTTAAACTTACCGTATTCTTGAAATTAAAGGGAAAGAAACGAATAAATTCATCCATATAACCGGCTTTAATCACTCTTTAGTAATTGACGTTGAAAATTGTGACATTAGTGATTATTGAGCTATGTATTATTTTAAAAAGATTTAAGAATTCGTTACATAAATGACGCCAAGACGCAATATTTAATCTGTACTAGTCCGTGTTTAACCTTCCCCTCCCTCCTCCCTCTTGAAACATACTCTACATCTGAAAGTTAATTAAGTATTCTGAATAAATCATTAATTCTACCTATCTAAAATTCTATTAATCATTGAACCGATGAAAACATAAAATAAAATTTCTCCGTTTCTATCTATATCTACTCAAACGATTGAAATACTATCAATGAATATACACTTTAGGAAATAAACTTTAGCGAACTGCGGGAGAATGTAATCTCCACTCTTCGAACAAAAATAAAAGGGAAAAGCCATTAATGGACAAGCTTTCATAAATAATCGGCTTACACGAAAGCGTTATTTGCCCGCGACCCTAATACTAGCAACGCATTTTCAAGCCACAGACCACGGACTGTTTCCATTTTGCAAACAACATCTGCCAGGTTTGCGCCCGCGCAAGGCGGAAGAGAGAGCTTATCAAAAATGATAATGGACCAGTCGTTCCATTGACTCGATAATGCGTTGCCTGTTTATTTTTACCCTTCTCAGCGCCGGTTGTCGTAGCAGCCCCATATAAATGCACCCTTTGCTCCCGCTATCTCCGTATAACCAGAACCCCTCATCTTCCCAGCCCCGCAGAATGCCATGACCTTCTGAACTCCCACAATCGCCCACGAGTTTGGCTGTTAAGCTTCGCTTCGATGCTACATCCCGCTGGATACGCGGCTGGGATTAAGCTCTGCGAGATCGTTTCGTCGATGAAACGGCCCCGCAGGGGGAGGGGAGGGGAGGGGAGGATCGAATATATTGGACGGTGGCTAGCAATTTCTCCAACGGTTTGATTTATGTGAACGTGGGCGTATTAGCATTCGCCCAATCTTGAGAGAAATATTTCCTGTTACATTAAGCGGCAATAAAAAACTGTATTCCTTGATTACAGCGTCCACGTTCGTTGTTACAAACGTGTCTTAAGGTAGCACGATATCGCAACTGACTTAACACCAGAGGTATTTTCAGAAATTCTTTATCAACGAAAATGTAGAATAGATTGTTTTCAAGTTTTCGTCATGTTGTATTAGGCATTCAAGTAAACAAACATTTCAACATTGGTTTCAACATTCGTCTAGTCGTGTAACACGAGGATGAATTAATAATATGAAGTTCCTTGAGATTTTATGTTATACTTGGTTGTGTTATAGTGGTAAAAATATTACATAATATTACATAATTTAATGGATTCTAGTTGCACAAAATTGTTAAGCGTGTCTGTTTTGTGTGTAATTTTATCGTGTTGCTTGAAGTTATTTTTGCCTCGTGGCATAATTTAAGAATGACTTTGATTTTTTAAATATAAGAAGAAAATTTTAATGTATTACTTATCATATTTTTCATTCTATTGCGTTTAATGTGTTGCTATAATAATTTTTTGTATAAAACGCTATTCTATTTAGAATTGTAACACACATAATAAATGACAATTACAGTTAATATTTGAAACGACCTCTAATAACGATTACACAATACTCCAAAGATGTATCAAGTTGAAGTATATTACAAATATAAGAAGCAACATATGTACAAATAAGTAACCTATAAATTTTATTATATCCGCTATTGCTTCAAACGTACTAGAATAAAATTCCATCGTGTTCTTTCAATGCTAGACTAGTACGAGACTTCTGTAGAGGTATTTGTACAAATAAGAGTTTAAATTACTTTGTCTCCATTCCTCGGTGAGACACTATCGCAAGAAATTAGCTATACACATACATACAAATTCATGTATCGCAACCATTCCATGCATAATGCATATCCTCCCTCACATTTCCTTTCACTGTCTGTTCTAGAATTGTCCTCCAGAACATGCAGACGATACAGTTCGCAGTGTATCTTCCAAACAAACACGGCAAAGTTACGTTTGCAAGTATGCAATTAAGTTTCGTGGTTGCACCGCAACGTTGTATGGATCTCGAAATCCTCAAGGAATAGAGGTTCTACACGAGAAATTAGCAAAAGCAATAAAAACCTATAAATGTTAATCTAGAATAATAATAAAAATAATAGAAATTTATAAACGATGACATAGAATAGTAATACAAGCCTATTATTGATGATATAGAATGGTAATAAAAATACTAAAAACCAAACCAATTATAAATCTTTATCAAAATTATTTTATTACAAACATTAGAATGGAAAATGTACATTCACTTGATAATTATTGAATCTAAATGTTTAAAGTTAATAAATGTAACAAACTATGAAAAACACTAATAAGTATGTCTCAAGCTGTGCCAAAAAGATTTCTTTGAACGCATACATTCGTTCATAGTACTCGGAGTTAAAAATGGCACATTTTTGATTGTAATTAAAAAGACGGTGCAAAGATAACAAACCATACGAGAAACCACCGCTGAACGCCTCCAAACGACACATTCGTTTCCCTACCCCTTCAGCTCTAATTTCTCTCACCTTTCATCACAAAATAAATAATCTCGGTGGCCAGTTCAGTGGCACGAAACGCCAAGTAAGAAAATTCGGACGACTCGCAAACACGTTCATCGAGTTCCCCAAACATTGACTCTGCCACCGTTCGAGTCTAACGAAATTCACAAATCCACCGAGTAGCGTCATTCCACGGTTCACGAGAGTGATTCGAGTGGCGAAAGGGGTTGAAAGATTCGTGAAAAGGCAGAGCCGATTTATCCGTGGCAGAGTTTAGGTCCTTCGTTCCTGAATCCTCGCGGGATTTCTTTCACGACGAGGCGGAAGGATCCTATCTCTGGCACCTTCGAGCCGCCCGGTAAGAAGTGGAAAAAGGGGTGGAAGGAGCTTTGCGCTCGCGTGTCCGCCAGGAAATGCGTTCTACAGCCAGGGTCTTGTAAGCTCGTCTACACCTTCAGAAAAAAGGGGATATCGAACGGCGGGGGCGGGTGTGAGGGTCGACAGGGAAGCAGATGAACAGGCACTTTCGCCCTCCTTGGCCAAGATAGACGAGCTGGATCGACTGGTCCAGCTGAACCTCGAGCCAGGGATAGGCGAAATCCTTATCTGGAGAAAATTTTCGAGAAATGCGCGTCAGGACAAGTTTGTTTCTTAATAAACGATGCGGAGATTCATTAGAGACGAAGAAATCTGTTCATTCGTTAAGGGGGTATTTTTTTCTGGGTCAAAAACATACATTTTTTTTTATTGATATTCATACTGCTTAAGTTCTTTGAAATGTTTCTTTCCAATTATATTTAGAGAGTCTCTGAGTAGTTGAGGTCATTTAAGTGATTGTACTTTTTCTCTTAAACCTAGTTTGTATAGCGTCTGTGTGCTTACATTACTTTAATGAAATGAAATGAAATCCAATCCAACGATCCAACAAAAATGATCGACGTGCCTAAAAATAACTGGTAACAAAGAAAATATTCCATGTAAAGTCATGCACGTAGCCGATTCGAAAGATCGAAACGCCTCGAAACATAGTAATATCCGTTTCTCCGTCATCAGACACGCCGGTGAGCTAATTCAAAACTAGATCGAATCGCGCGTCGCGGGTGTCGCGACTATCGCGTCCGCCGAATCGGAGGTCCGATATCGCGGTCAGGCGATCTGTTTAAAACGCGGGTCTCCATTAAATTGCCCGTCAAAGATCCAGGCGATACCTCCTTAACCGTACCGGCAAAGAGAAGTCGGGGACTTGCATCCAACGCAGATGCGAGATGCGCAGATGAATCAAAGGGACTCGAGGGCAAAGACAGATAGGGAGCGAAACTACGTGGAGCGCGAACCGAGAAAGAGGGAACGAAAAGGATAGATTTAATCGCAACAACCCTATTCCTCTCACGTTCATGGAAGGGAGACGGCTCGTAAAGCGAGACGAGCGAGAAATAAAGCGAGAGAAACGAGGAGACAGGAGAGAAAAATAAAGAGGGGAAACAAGGGAAGAAGGCGGGATACAATTTAATACAGAGACCCATTCGTTCAACCCGGGGGAAGGATTTCGTGGAGAAGGTTGGATTTTTTTACTCGCGTGCCGTTTGTCTTGTACGTGACGAGTATGAACGCATCGAATTCAAAAGAATTCAGAGCCGGAAAGGAAGCGCGCACGGATCGCGCGAGGAGAAATACAGGGTGTCCCAAAAGTCGGGGAGGAGCCGGAAATGGGGGGTAGCTGAGACGATTCTGAACAACAATTTCCTTTGGAAAAATGTCGGATGGGGCTTCGTTAAGGAGATATTAAGAGAAAACCCCGACCAATCAGAGCGCGCGTAG